>NW_026083325.1:0-43842 GCF_020184175.1 Aphis gossypii
TATGTACGAGAATGAGGAGAGAAGCTAAAAATAGATTTGAAAAAGATTTTTGGAAGTTATAATTATAGCGTTTTTGGTAACTATATGGAGAATGTTCGAACTAGAGTTTCTTTAAAACTGGTTACTTCAGATAAACAAGCAAATAAATTGATGATGAAAAATACTTTTAAAGATAGAACTATATTCTCTGAAATCTTATGGCTATTCACCAACATAAGGAAACTATCAAATTCGATAAAGCAATTTATTGTAGGGTCTGCAATTTAGTTGTCTCGAAAACATTTATGTATGATTTTCATTATAATGTAATGAAAAATAAATATAATAATAAAATACGATTATTGTACTCGGATACAGATTCTTTGGTATATAATATTCGAACATTTAATTTTTTTGATGATATTAGATATGATTTATTTCCGTATTTTGATACATCAAACTATCCAAAAGATCATTATTGTTTTAGCGAAAATCATAAAAATCAACCTGGTATTTAAAGATGAAATGGAAGGAAAATTTTAAAGAAATTTGTTCATTAAGACCGAAATTATATGCTTACAAGACTGAAAACAACGATGAGGTTAAAAAAGCTAAAGGTGTAAAAAAATATGTAATTAATCAACATATGTATTTTAAAAATTATATAGAAGTATTAAATGAGTACATAAACCATATCTCTCTTGATAATAAACAAACTTGTAGAAACATGAATTTTATTCAATCGAATAAACATGTTGTTCATTCTAAAACAATGAATAAGCTTGTACTAAGTGAACGATGATAACGTTTTATAACAAACGATGGGATTAATTCACTAGCATACGAATATTATAAATTAAAAAAATAATTATCCTAATATTCACTATGTTTAAGAAAATCGATATTAAGTATTTCTAAAAAAATTAAATTATTATCATCAGTAGGTGTTTTTTCCACGCTATCCAGTGATAATAATTATTTCTAAATTAAAATTATCATCAGTAGGTGTTTTTCACGCTATCTAGTGATAATAATTATTTCTAAATTAAATTATTATCATCAGTAGGTGTTTTTTCCACGCTATCTAGTGATAATAATTATTTCTAAAATTTAAATTATTATCATCAGTAGGTGTCGTTCAAAGTGAAAGGAAAAATTATATGAATAACTAAAATAATTTAATTTATACTGTTTTTTTATTTTTTATAAAAGGTAAAATATATATAAAAAAAAAAATTATTTAATAATATCTTTCGATAATATCCATGAATTATGACTGGAATCAAAACCCATCCATTTAACAAGCATTTTATCTTTAACTTTTTTTATAATACGTTCAATTAGAAATGTGTTCGGAAAATCAGTCAATTTAATTTCTTGCTCATAAAAACACCTAGAATTATATTGTTTGATCCATCCTTTTAGCTGATAAGTTATTGGTTCTGTATGTAAAACTTTTGAAACTGTGAAAATTTCTGTTGTCCAATTTGGTGTATATCCTTTACTAAATATATGCTTATATTTTGATATTCTTACTTTATCATTAATTTTAAATTTTGGTTTATATAATGTTTTATTTGTTTGTATATTTGATTTGATTTTACTTGTTTATTCTAGCTTCATATGGTGTACATTTAATTGATCTATGTTTTGTATGATTATAATTATAAATAATTTTTGATATTTTGTTATACCAATTCCATGTACCTGTTGCAGTAAAATGTTTGTATATTATTTTTTAGAGTTTGTATAACACGTTCTCAATTGAACATGATAACGCTATACGTACTATTATGTCTAATTTTATTTTTTTTCATTAACTGTTGAAATTGATTATTATAAAATTCTGTACCATTATCTGTTTGTAATAATTTTGGATTAGCTTGTTTTAATATATTAAACATACCTTTTGTACATTCTTTTCCTGTTTATTTTTCAATGATTCTACCCATACATATTTCGTGTATGTATCTATAACAACTAAATATACTTAAAACCAAGATTTTGTTTAGAATGAGATTGCATATCCATTAAATCAGCTTGCCAAAGGTCATCTTTAAAAGTGTTATTATACTACGTCTTGGAAATACTTTTCTTGCAGGTCGATGTAGCTCATTAGCTAAACCCTCTAATGTAGACATTAAACTATAATATTCCTCTCACGTAATTCTTCTATAATAGATATGATTTCATTATTTACACCAGTATTACCAGCATTTTGGGACGATGTTAAAAGATTTAATCTAACAACTAATTCATTGGGATCATCATAATACACTAATTGTGTATGAGGTATTACATCTTTATATAAACCAGATCCTTTCTTAACTGACGGTGATAAACTAAAGTTAAATAGCTGATCAGTTGGAGGTTCTTCAAATTTAGAATTAATCACTGAAGAAGAAAAATCAAATGGTTCATTTGATATGGCTGTATCATTAATAATGTTTCTTCGTTTTGCGCCTGAGCTAGATAAAAGTTATCAAATTCTTTTAATTTAATTGAGAAGGAGTTTTAACTTTTGTGTTATTTATTTTCAATACTTCCTCATTTAATTGTTTTTCATCAATTTTCATTCGATCATATAGAGGTTTTACAACGTTCATCCATTTGAAATATCTTGAGGTTTTAGGTTTCCCGTCTGCCTTTAAATAAACTTTACTTGTTTTTAGAATATTATAATATGATTCCATATCTTCTATCGTCATATTTTTTGGTACTTTCTCACATAATAAAGACCAAAGTCCTTTAGTCCAAGGGTAGTAATTATCAAGCAAGCGTAAGTTACCATGATCAAAAGTGACAGGAATATCTGATATTTTAAGTTGATCATTAACCGAATCATAATGCATGCCATACGATTTATCATATCGCTGTAATTTAGGATTAGAAATTAAAAAATTATCGAACGATGAATTTGATTCGTTTTCGCTATCCATCACTAGTGATCAAAGGTATTTTTTTTTTAGTAGTGTCAGAAATAAATGAAGTGTTTTTTTCTGGAATTGAAGTCAATGGTTTGAGTAAAGGTATAAATGTTTCGCGAAAATAGTTATCAGAATCTATAACACCACGCTTCATGTTCATTATTTTACGTCTGATATTTTTTTTTGATAATATCAAATTTTTTAACAAAACTTTATCTTTATTCATTGAAAATAATGAACTAATATATCTGTTTCCTTCAACTAAAGATAATACTATGTAGATTTTGTCTATATTACAACTATATTTATATACTTATTTTTTTTAATAAAAGTATGAAAAACCACATCTATATCTACCTTCATTCATTTCACGTGTTTTATCAATAACCATAAATCCGTAATCACTATGATTCCAGCAGAAATGAGAAATTTTCCGAAATTCTGAGAAATCCATATCTGCTGATGAATGATCATTGAATATATGTTTTAAATTTGTATCATCCTGTTTTAGAATTATTAATAAATTTGAATTATCTCTTACCAGTTGCTTCGGAATTTTAGAATATGTTTGTGCTAAATAGAATACAGAGCTAGCACCTGAATGTCTACACATTCCGAATATTCTCTTATTATCGACTGCGGACCACATAAAACATCATCGAAAATTATTACAGAATTCTTTTAGTTAAATTCGGTTTTATAACTTTATCAGCGTCTGAAAATATAAAAATGTTAGCACCTTTTATATCATCTATTATTTTTTTAATAAAACATATTTTCTTGATTAGAAGTTTTTGAGTATAAATAAATATTTTCAAATCTTATTCCGTTTTCATGAGTGATTAGATTATACATTATATTTGTTTTACCTGAACCACTAGGACCGACTATAATAGCACGTATAGTATCAGGTAATAACGGTCCATGTCTTGACGTTTTTTTTATTATTTGAGTATCAACGTTCGAAATATCTAATTTATCTTTCTGTTCAATCAAATCCATTTTTTTTCTTATAAATACTCTGGATCTTTTAAATTTATAACCAGTGAAAGATAGTGTGCTCAACCTGTAAGTAGAAATCAAATAAGACTGGTGAAGGTTTTTAAAACTTCTTTATAAATACTGAAATAAAGTATGATGAAGGTTAAACAGAAAATAGGTATGAGTTATAAAGGTAAACATAAAAGTAATAAAAAATAAAAAAAGAGAACACTAGCTGCAAAAAAAGGAAAGGTTAAGAAAAATCCTAATGGTAAAAGATTGATTTTAACACCAGGTCAGACAGGAGGTGCGATTCCTCTAATTCCTATTTTCGCAGGGTTATTAGCTCTCGGAAGTTTAATGTCTGGGAGTGCTAGTGTTTATAATGCAATTCAAAAAAAAAAAAAAAGAAAGGTAGCGGATTGAATTTAATCAATAATGGATCAAGGAAAAAAAACTGATAAAAAACGTTACCTGACAGACCACTCACATCTAGAGACATTATAAAATACATTGTAAAGTTAATATCAATCATTTCAGAGGAGTCTTTTCACGAGATGACTTACCTAAAAAACCACGAACAATTGAATGTGGTATATTAAACTTAGACGTATCTTCAGGTGATGGAAGTCATTGGGTAGCGTTTACAAAATTAAAGATAAGGTTGTATATTTTGATAGCTTCGGTGATTTACCTCCACCAATTGAATTACAAAACTATTTCAAAGGAAACACGATTATATATAACTATTCAAATATCAAGATTTTAATTCATTTAATTGTGGACATTTATGTCTTGAATGTTACAATGTATGAATCAATTACATCAAGTTTAACTGGTAATACGACTACATTATCTGTACATTATTTTCCAGCAATTGATGTGTACGATGACTCGGAAATTGCTTTGTTAAATTTACAAACATATAACACATTTCCAAACATAAATGAAACTAATAACCAGTTTGAAATACATTTAGAAAACCCCGATCGTTTACTAAATAATAATAAATTTCCAACCTGTTATCACACTGAATAAGGGGTGTTACGGTATTAAGGATATTAAAAATCAAATTTGACACAAATAGATGACTTTTATAATGATAACGAATACATTGGAATAAAACCAACAGAAAAAATAACTTTTGATATCGGGATGATAAAGTAGATTTAGGACAACCATATTCAGTAATGTGGTACAATACGTTGTAACGTAAAAAATAGTATAGGACCTTAATTGGGATTTGAAAAAAAAAATTATGAACCACACATGCAATACATTGATGGCCATCATTCACAGAAAGTGGTAAATTTGAACAGTGTTAATTCAATAAAAGTAATGTGCAATATAGCTCAAGGTTCATTCAATAACCATATGCCTAGTCGTTCAATTTATGAGTTTTCCCCTACTGAGAACATAGGGACGAAGCTGATTCAATTCCAACTAACCTAATATATTATAATTAAATAACAAATATCGATTTAATAACTATACAATTAGTTGATCAAGATCATAATCCGAAACAATTTAGGTGAAAAATTAGTAATCAATCTACATATTAAACGTTACGGATCTTAAGATGGGATTAAAATTTAATATAAGCCCATTACAAAAGATAAATCTTGCTAGTCATATAACTAAAGCGTACCGGTAACATCGAATAAAGTAAAAAAAATAACAACGAAAAATAAAACAATTTTAAAGGCTTTAGGTTATAAATTAAAGCAGAATGCCAGAAAGTGATATTTTAGATATAAGTTCACCGTTTGAAACCGATTCTAAAATTACGAAAATCGAATATCATTCATATACACCGTATACAACTTATTTAATAATAATGATGAAATACGTATATCAATCCAACAAACAGATGTTTATCCGTATCTGAATGAAAGCTTATATATTTAGAAGGTCAAGTATCAGATGCTGGAAAAGTAAAACTTACTAATAACGGTTTTTCCTATCTCTTTGAACAAATACGACTTGAAATCAATGGAATAGAAGTAGATAGTACACGTGTACTAGGTATTACCAGTTCGTTAAAAGGTTATCTATCAGGTACACCTGATAATTATAATTGTTATGAAAATGCTGGTTGGATATTTAAAAATAGTTCAAACCCAGCAAATAGTAATGGAGAATTTAGTGCATGCATTCCGTTAAAATATTGGTTAGGTCTATTTGAAGACTTTAAAAAGATATTAGTTAATTCTAGATTAGAACTAATATTAACTCGAAGTCATAGCGATTTAAACGCTCTAAAAGTAATTACTAGTGGAGAGTACAAATTCTGGAAAATGTTGTTTGAAAAAATAGTTTAGAAGGTTCCACATATTACTGTTGATGATGAAGAAAGGTTAAAATTATTAAAACTTATTGAAAAGAAAAAAGTTTGTTTATCCCGTTCAGATCTTTTGAAACTTTTGAATATCCTGAACTCGGAACCACAAAAAAAGTTGTATGGAACCTAAAAACTGCTTCAAAATTAGTAAAACCTCGATTCATTATAATCGGATTACAAAAGGGACATAAAAATTCGTTAGAAAAAGATTGTGGTGAATTCGATCATTGTAATATAACTAATGTAAAAGTATTTTTAAACTCAATAGCATATCCTTATGATAATTTAAATTTGGATTTTGCTAAAAATAATTTTACCTTATTATATGATATGTATACATCGTTTCAAGAATCGTACTATGAAAAAAGTATTCGGAACCCGATATTAAGCCCATCTACATTTCTAACGCAAGCTCCAATTATTGTTATCGATACGTCAAAACAGAATGATTCAGCTACAGCTTCATCAATAGATGTTCAATTAGAAATTGAAGCATCAGAATCTCTTTCAGGTGTAACTGCTTACTGTTTATTAATTCATGATCGCATTGTAGAATATGTACCTTTTACTAGGGAAGTAAGAAAACTAGTTTAATCAATTTAAAATTAATTTAGAATAATGAGACAATACATATAAATATATTTTTTTTTATTTTGAACCAAAACGTATTATTTTTTATTTTTTAAAAAAAACATGACTAAAAAATATAATCATGAAGTGTGTATATACACTGCTTAAACTTTATGTGTAACATAGAAAAAAATTTATTGGTTGTAGCTTAATACTCCGTCTGTGTTACACGGGAAATAAATAGTGTATACACTGTTTAAACTTTATGTGTAACAGGGGAAAAAATAATTGGTTTTAAATTTTTAAAATCAGTGTTTTTACTGGTACAGTGGAGAAAAAAAAAGTTTGAGGGGAAAAATCCCCCTTAAAAATTTGCAATCTCCGCAGTCAAAAGTGCGCAGAACATACAAATGTTTACTACTGACGTCCCTTGAATTTAATCATTGATTCGTCAATGGCAATTATTTTAGTTGGATTATATAAACGTTCACTATTTTTTAAAATAAAATCAAGAAAAGGCCTTATTTTAAAAATTTTGTCAACATTTTCTTCACCTTTTTTGGGCATGGTCGAATTATCATTGACATGTATATGAGATAATATTCAACTAAATCTATTGACTGGCATAAGATTGCTAATATATGTATCGTTTAAGTCAGGTGCAGATGACCAATAGTCACGATAGCTACTCATTTTTTTAATACCCATTAATATATTTATACCAATAAATAAACTAATTTCATCAAATGTTGTAGGTTCATATATTTTCCCCTTTTGTTGATATATTTGTTGACTATACAAGTTTTATGATAAGTTATATGCTCAATAACTTCATTTGTAACTAGCAATTTAAAAATGGAAAACGGTGTACACTCTATCAAAATATCGATTTCGTCAGTAGGGCCTTCTAAGTAGGTAAACGGAAAAGTTGATAAGGTAAAATTTGTTGATGTCGACCAAACAGGTTCAACAAAATTAAATTTAGCAGAAACCACTGAACCATTTTCAAAAACATTTACATTTTCGATAGAAACATTAAGTTCTTCAGAAAGCGGTCGGGCTAATAGTACTTCTTGATTTAGCATTGTGTTTTGTGAAATAGTATTTGGAAAAATATTTCGGTGACTACAAGGTTTATTCTAGTTATAATTGTTGCCGCCGCAACATAATTCTATCATACAATAAACGCATCATTTAAAATAATTATCGATATCGGACAGCTGGACACACACACACACACACACACACACACACACACACACACACACACACACACTATCACCTGTTACCATAATATTTATTTTTGTATGTACCTATTTGAACGTGTCTTGTGAGTTGTATAACATGTAGATTACACCGCGTTATCGTACGCCGCCGCCGTGCATCTGCTGGGATCACTGAGATAGATAAGAATATACTGGAGCGCGGACTTGCCTATGCTCGTATGTTACGAAAAACGGGCCGACGTATTTTTCGTTACCCCCACTCCTGTATGGCAAGAAATTGAACTGCCATACCAATAACATTGAAAGACTACACATTTTAACTTGACACAACTCTGGGATAAATGGTCGTATTACGTTAACTTTGGTATCAAAATTTTTGTTTTTATGTGTACTTCAAACTTGTATTTACAAAAAATAAAAATAAAATCTCTGAACATTTTTATTTATTTTTGTAATAACTCAGGTTTTTTGAGTGGGAATCTAGATATTAAAATTAGGGTTTTAAATTTTAATTGGATACTAATTTATATTTTATTACAATAGTTATAGAACCTATTAATTGCAATAAACAGCATGATTTTAAATTAAAAAATTAAAAATATATTTATCAAGACCATCTACATTACATTAAAAATATAATAATTAGATAATATATTATTCACCTATGGAATTGAATAGATTTTAATTTACTTTCCTTGTTCCAACTCTTTGTACATCTAAAGGCCGAACATGACAAAACCATTTTTATATGGAAATTAACTTAAAGTCTCAATTACCTTATATAATTAATAAAATGTAAAACATGTTATTAGTAAATACACAAAACAAAAATAGTGAATACTATGCATGAGATAAGTGTAGGTATTAGATTTTCTAATAGTAGTCTAATATTTCTAATAGTTAGCCACAACATCAGAAAACAATGCCTTTATTATGATAATTATTTTTATTTATTTCTATTACATGAAATTTTTTACCACCCTTAAACATTTTTTAAAACTATATACAAATGACATCTATTTTATTTATGTTATTTTTATTATGATTAATCTCTTATAGATACTTCAAATGTATATTTTATACCTATAATTTAAAATATTTGGTGTATTATTTTATTAATATTATTATGATATAAAAGTAGTTACAAATTATTATTAAACGGATATTTTATATAATATATATTATAAATACCTATGTCAAAAAAAGTGTTACATAATTAAGTTGATATAAAGGTACATTATAAAATTAAAAAAAAATGTATTTAGTTGGTACGGGGCTTTTTTTTCCAAGATTCATTATGATAAAATTATTAAAATTATATTTTTAATATTAATTTCATTAAATAATATAAATTATAATATGGTATCGCGTGATGAGTATTATACTATTTATACTACAGCGTGGGCAATTTTGTTTTTAATAAAAATGTTGTTCAGAGTTTTTATTTTTATATTTTGTAAATATAAGTTTGAAGTACACATAAATACAAAAATTTTGATACCAAAGTTAACGTAATACGATAATTTATCCCTGAGTTATGTCAAGTTAAAATGTGTAGTCTTTCAATGTTATTGGTATGGAAGTTCAATTTCTTGCCATACAGGAGTGGGGGTAACGAAAAATACGTCGGCCCGTTTTTACATCATAGTCCGCGCTCCAGTATATTCTTATCTATCTCAGTGGCTGGGATATATTAACGCGGCTGGCGAAATTATAAGAATTCAGGCCGGCCGCGGTCGTAATAAATTAATATTATTATAACTATTGTTTTTAGTCTTCTCTCCAGCGTTAACAAAGCAACGCCTTTTACGTGCGCTAATCGCCGGGTTTTTTAGTTGCTAAGTTGCAATTCGTGGGCGCAAATCGCCACCTTTTTATTATCATTGTTGTGAGCGCGAATCACCACTTATATTATACTCAATATTGTATTTCTTGTTATATTATAATCGCCACCAGTCATTGGTTTTATATTTATTATTGTATTTTTTGCCGGTGCTAATCACCTTATTTATTTATTTATTTTAGTGTATTTTTTTTCAATATTGTTTTACTATTTCTGTGTGTGTGAAATTATATTATACAGGTTTTAGGAACCAGTTGGCCAGTCTGCGCTTCACAACTGTGAGTTATATTTTTATTATCTTTTATATATTGTTGGGCCAAAAGGGCCATGTCATAATTCTAATATTGTTTATTCTGTTTGGCCATAAGGGCCGTGCTATTCATTATATTATATTTTATTACCAATCAAATCATTTTTTGTTACCATTATTTCAACTTAGTTACCTTCTTGTGAGTTCTTTTTTTTAATTATTGTAAACACACCACATATATACACACATAACACACAAATAATACACATAAACACACTACACGCATTACGTAGCTCGACAGTATTTGCCCGGCAATCCTGACCAGTGACCACTGCTGTTCGAGCTATTACACCACTACACACCCAGCTAGTCCTCGTATATTTAAGACCTGTCCTACGTGTTAGTGGTCAACAATTAGGTCCGGAGTGCGCATATTATTATTATATGCCCTTGGCCCGTTTAATAATCAACAACATTATTTCGAGTTTTTCGAATACTTGAACACGTTTTGACAGGGCTTGGCAGTATGTACCTACGTAATATTATTATCAAGATTTGAAATTTCTACATAATTTCCTACCTTACAATCCGACGAATCAGTTGATTTTTCAATTACAAAATTTGCATTTTTAATTTTAGGAGTATAGTCTATATCTTCATCCGTATCATCAACTGAAGTAAAACTTTCGTCATCTGAAGGTATACTTTCAAACAATGCATCACTTATATCACTATCGTTAATTTTCATGATAATTACTTAGTAATTAAATAATATTGTTAGTAAAAATGTAAGTAAAAATGTTTTAAATCAAAAAATTAAAACTAAACGTTAGTAAATAATCTAAAACGACATAAATTATGTACTACACGAACGCTATGAACTGATTACCAGACGATCGAAAAACGACTGTCAATACTGCACGGTAGGTTATTTATTGGATGGTCACATTTATCAATATAACACTGGTCTAACAATTACGAAAACATTTATATTTATATCCTAATAATATTCACTAATATTTACGTAGAATGAAAATAAAATCAAACAAATCGGTCTACAAAATACTGAGTAATTTCAAACATAAATAACTATAGTGCACTAATAACATCGACAAAAAAATTGTAATAAACTATCACAAATTACCGATAAGCTATTTATTTTTATATCAAGGTCATTAAAATATGTTACAATATCAACCTTAAGTTATTAATAAAAGAAATATTTTGTCTGAAAAAAATAAAAATAAAAGAAAAGGTGGGTTATTTTTCGTATCACCCCGTGAAGAAATGCTTATTTTTTTGGTGGGACATAACATGTCCCACAGTGCCTCAAAGAGATAAATTGCATAAGTACAAGCCATGATGAAACTCCAAAGCAATTTTATGTAAGTACAATTTTGTTTTAGGCTGTAGAAAATATTATAAATAATAGAAAACCTATATCTAGATGTATTTTTAATGATATGGATGAATCTATTAGTTCCATCAATGGTCTAGATTCTAGTTTAGATAGGTACATGTTCAATTCACAAAAACAAGGCTATTGTTAATTTTTAGCATGTTAATATTTACTAAATTAAGTTTTTTATTTAAAATTAATCAGGAGTTACATGAGACAAAATTGAAACTCCAGCAAATAAATGTCTTAATGAAAAGTATGCCAATATTTCTGAAGCTAATAATTTATTGAAAAGTGAAATAGAAACATTATCGAAACAAAACATTGAATTGAAAACTAATTTTGAGGATAAAATTCATTCAATGTTATTACCTTTCTTCACTAAAACATAAATCAATTACTTCATTAATCCAAAAAACAAAATAATTAAATGGGAATTAGAAGATATTACAAAAGCCATCACTTTAAAAAGTATAAACAAAAGCATATAACTATTTGAGGGATACATTAAACTATGCATTACCAGGTTTATATTTTAAAGTTTTTATTATTTTAATGTCTTTAAATTTTAATATTCCTTTATTAAACATGTTAGCTCAACTATAAGAACATATTAAAATAGCAATCTAATAGATATTTAATACAAAATAAAAATTATAAAAATGTATATTGGGTGTAATGTTTAGGACTGTCAACATTGAGAAAATGATCATCAAATTTTCCTATCGAAACTGGTGTTTTAGATGGTGTGTGATGGCAATAATGGAAAAAAAAAAGGTTAACTTTCCTATTCAAGAATTAAATTAATAAAATATTGAGAAATATAAACATTTTTCCTCAGGTGCTTCAATGGATGAAAAAGACAAGATAACCGCTTTGTCATTTGATGAAGTATATATTGCACATGATATTTGTTTTGACAAAGTTATTGAAATAGTTATTGGCCCTGTTGTAACGTGTCCAGCAAGCACTTGTAAAATTGAGGTAAGGATTGAAATAAAGTATACGAGTTTGAATACACCAGTACACTAATATATTTTACAATACTGTAATGTGCCACGTACAATCAGTAGAATGATGTCGTATCGGATAAGGTGTTGTTGTAAAATAAATGAAGACTCTTGAAATTATTCTAAGTGTTTTTTATTAAAAATTATTCTAAGTCCAATAAATTAAATAAATTAAACTTGTGAAGAATATTTTAAGTCCAAATGACAAAACTATTGATCTGGGTGACGTGAAGGTGCTTGCTCTAACTCTGGTGGATCACGTCTGAAATGTGCCTAATCTGGACCCCCTTTTATATCGTCTAGGGACTCCCGCGGTACCCTCAGGCCCCTGTTGGTCATCTGCACCTGCATCCGCTTCTACCCACGCTTTGCGTTATCTGAACGATACCGTTCGTCAATTATATGACTATAATATTCTATCGGGTGAGTGCTTCCGCATTTAATATATTCTACCGGGTGGTAATTACGTATCCATAATATGTCACCGGATTATTTGTCATTACTTTCCTGCGGGTAGAAAGCATACGGGCGATGATACTTTCGATTGGTTTTTACCGTTTGTTTTTAGATTCGGTCCTAGTTTATTATACTCGATCATTGCTTGCTTGGCTGCTCACCCTAACATAACTATAAGGATGTCCTCTATGCCCCTAATGTTTAGAGTATTGTTGGCTATGGTAATTTATATATTATATTTAAATATCAGAGCACGTTGCAATACATATAACAATCGTTAACTTAAAGTACAACGTCGTTCAAGTTCCAAGGCAGACTCTCCTAATCTCTGATGCTCTTCTCTATTTAAGCTAATAGTTTTCCCCTTGTTATGATCACGCCACTTCGATTATAGATCGCGCGTGCATAACTTATTGATCTATTCCACTATTTTTATACATTATAATATTGTTTACGTGAACGTCAGCGTTCGTACCGTATTATAATCCCATACATCCGCTACGTGTTATATACATAATGATATTATGCATAAATACAATATTTTATATAATATTAATACATTTAATAATGAGAATCATTACATTCCTCCATCCCTACATTGAAATTAATCTTGTTATACATTGTAACGTCACAGAATTTTAGGCCATTCCTTATCTCCATGCGTAACTATAAACAACATCCTAACGGTTATGTAATAACGTTTCCCCGCTCTCCTACCCAGTGTTCGGTTGTCGCTGTCGGTCTGACTCCACCGCGAGATTTTTGCTTTGCCGCGCCGTCGGTATGCGTCAGCAGGGCATACCTGAACACCCAAATTATTGTAAATTTTCCCACCGCAAGACGACACTGCAAGACACCGAAATTCACCGACTACGTTCATCACGATCTCCGTCTCTGCGCATTTTGTCAAAAACCGTCTACTTGGTCACTACTATTGGAAACTGGCGTCCAATAATTCACTTATACCTACCCACGTGGTTGACCAACGTTTTTTTCCTGTTTTCTTTTTTCTTTTATCTACCATTTTGTTTAACGCTTTGTACGTGACAATATGATGGGCTAACTACATCTGCAGGCCCGTGGCGGGCGAAGCCACCACATTCACAACGGTTCTCCATCACGTCGAGATCACCATCAATACCTCCAGCCTTCAGTCGTCGTAACGTATAAATTTTCCCCAAAAAACCCCCCTTTTAATGTCTATCCACTTTACCATGCTGTTTTCTTATATCTCATTTCTCTCTTTTCTAAATCTCTATACCCCGGTAACCGTTCTCACGGAGCCGTGGGTCCGTCTTAATATATATATTATAAAAAATAATGTCTATCCATTTTACCATGCTGTTTTCTTATATCTCATTTCTCTCTTTTCTAAATCTCTATACCCCGTTAACCGTTCTCACGGAGCTATGGGTCTGTCTTAATATATATATTATACAAAATAATATTCCTATTTCTTTGTAATTAATATAATAAGCTCGGTAACCGAATTTCGGAGCCGCAGCTCATATTAGTATTATTCTATCCCCATTTATCCCCCCAATCCCCTGTCTTTTCAAATACATATTTATTTATTTCATTTCTTTCTTTCTTTCTTTCTTTCTGACCTATTATTCTGTTCATATGTATTCTCATCAATTTCTCATTTAATAAAAACTGTACACTTATATATTTTATGCATTTGCCATGTGACAACTATATTATGTATTCTTGTAATGCTGTATGTATTATATCTGTATTGCCATTTTTGCCATTTAACTATTGCTCCATTTTTAATTACTTTTATTGTTAATATTATTTATTCTCATGTTGAGTATCTCATGTAGTCATGTACAACATATATATTTATATCTATTACCCTAACTTTCTATTATTATTTCATAAGGCTCCTCTAAACTTAATATTATTATTTTATTTTTTTTTATTCAACGTTAAGTTTGTTTAAAGCCCATAGACTCTACCGATGTGTCCACAATACACCACGCGGTTCGGTCTATGGGTCATCGCATAAGTGTTCCCCTTATGTGATGGGTGGTAAGTAAGCCCCTAAAAAGGCTGAACGCTCACAACATGTTTACAATTGATATATACTTAAATTCTAAAAAAAAAAACACAAATATTAATTTCAATTATACAATAAAACATTATACATGATCTTATAATTAGACCTCCGTGACCTTAGTAATCGTATCGAAATGAATATTTCCATAATCTCTTACGGGTACCGGAGTAGGTTGTTTACATATTTTTTTTATCTTATTACATATTACAATAAATATAAATAAAATTATTATGCTAAAAATTACGTAATGGTTATACGTATACACTTGTTGTATTGACTGTTTTGTCAAATTGTAATCAATATCCCTATTTATCTCGTCAATTGAACTAGAAATCGATCTTAATTCGTGTAGTTTTTCAATTTGTCCTGTGTAAGGCAAGTTTGATAATTTGGATAAAGTAATATGGTCCATTTGTTCCCCTTTTAACAGTTTTGTTTCAGGAATGAAATCAATAAATTATTCACTTATTACCGTAGTAATTGGATGCAAAATGTTTTGATTAGGATATCCTTTACATTGTTCGTCTAAAGTTAACAACCCAGTTCCAGATAACAGAACATTTTCTGTTTTCTCTTCCGACCCACAAGTTAAAACTACATTTTCCGTGCTTACTGTATAAATCCACGTATTTCTTAACTCCAATTTATGAAATATACTCCCTTTTAGATTAAAATAAAGATATTTACAATTTTGCGTATTAGCTACCTGATTATTAAATAATGCCATTTCACAAATTATATTTGACGCTTTAGAATGAATAGGTTGAACAGCATGGCATAAAAAATAGTTAGCAAGCTTTTTGCAGTGATCTACATGTTGTGGTGTAAAAGTTATATAAAATTCCTTATATGGGCTTATCACTATATAATCATAGTTATTCTTTATGTAAGCAAATTTAGTGTTATTTATTTTTATTGGCATTGGTAATATATGTATAGATTGTAAGTTTGTTGATCTACTAATGGTATTTTAATATTAAATTATAGTAATTGATTATGATATACAACAATGACCTCTGATAATTGATATAATTTATAAGGGTCAATATCATCGATATCAATTGGTAAAGAAGTTCCTATCGGTAATCATAATTTAATTTCTTTCATACTTTCGCGCGTATATCTATTGATATTATTCCCGGATGTATTTGCCCTAACCTCGCAACGTTTAACATTTCCGATATATAATTGGTTTCGAACGCGTACTAACTAAGAAGTAAGTTCAATAATAAATACATGTCCTGTACTCGCGTTTTATGTTCTAATTCCATAGTATGGTTACGTAAGAAATCCGATGATGCTCGATTTTCCTGCATAAAATCGTTAATTTTTGTTTGTAAAAATACCATGTCCCTATAATTCTGTTCGGCTTCTACAACAAATTTTTTTATAAACCGAGTTTGTTTTTTAAGAATATTCAGTGATGCTGTCCCAGATTGTTGTAGTTACTTAATATTGTTATTATTTGATTCGGTACAAGTGCTATTACATACTCCGAATAAAATGTTCGCAATATTTCCTATACTATCGATTACCCCCCTTTTTGATTTTGCTTTATGACCTAATGCCTTGAAAATAATTGCCCTTTTATCGAGTATTTCTTTTGCGTATTGTGCGAAAACTGTCTTAAAATTATTGCAAATGATATTTTTCTGTGTTGGCATTAATTCGTTTTCAATACAAAAATTGTTTGTTGTATCTACATAATGGTCGAAAAAATTTTCTTTTTCATTAGTTAAGTTAACATATGTCAGTAGTGTCCATTTTGTGTTTATGATCCTTACGGATCCCTTGTTTTCAAAATATAGTCCTGAATGATTACTCACGTGTGTAATATTGTACAGCGCATGAGATGAAACATATGTTACCGTGTAAATGGTGTACAGATATAATATGTTAAACCTAAAAAGAAATTAAGATTATGTTATTTCTAGAATAAAATTATAAATTAATATTCGTAATAAAATGTTTATTCAGATTCCTCTTTATATAGTTTTAAATGATTAATATGTACTCTAACATGTTTATTGTTTTTTATTATTGTTACGTTTACCGGTTCATTGATCTTGATAACCTCAAATGGCCCTAACCAATTAGGTTCTAATTTGTTCTTTTTTTTCATATTTTTCATTAACACTTTATCATTTACTTTTATTACTAGTGAATGTACATTTTTATCATAAGCCTGTTTTGATTTGTGTTTTGCTTCAATTAAATGTTTACGCGCTATCTGTCTTGCATCTTGCATCCTGCCGCTTAAATCATATACATAATCATTATAATTATATGCATTATGATTTCTGTTCGTAAACTGTGATGGAATAATAGGTTGGATTCCGAACACTAACTCGTATGGTGTAAATTTGTGTGACGTGTGAGGTGTCGTGTTATAAGTATACATAGCAAAACATATGTACTCACACCAAATGTCTTTCTTAAGGTCACTGAAATTTCTTAAAAATTATTTTAAAGTCTTATGTGACCTTTCTAGTGCTCCGTTTGATTGTGGTGAATAAGCTGTTGTTTGTAATTTGTTTATTCCCAACATCTTACACATTTTCTTAAAAACGTCCGATAAAAAATTTGAACCTTGATCACTAAGTATTGTATTCGGAATTCCGAAATAACAAACAAATTTTTCTACAAACGTCTTTGCGATTGTTGTTGCGTCCGTTGCTTTGATTGGAAACGCTGCTGAAAACTTAGTTAAATCATCTTGAAGCATCAAAATGTGTGTATGCCCGTTTTTTGAATTTGGTAGGGGTCCCACTATGTTGAGAGCTACCCTCTCGAAAGCCTTTGTAGATGTTGTCGTTATTACCATTGGTTGACGTGTTCTTCTTTTTTCTTTGTTTATTTGGCATTTCTTGCAATTGTTAACAAATTTTCGTACATATTTCTTCATATTTTTCCAATATACCCACATTTCTAATCTTTTAACCGTCCTTGATACTCCTTGATGACTGCCTATACAAGTTATATGTTGTTCTTCAATTAATATCTGCTTTTTTTCTTCTTTTATTGCATAATCCTTGTATATATTTATCTGAATATTAGTATTTCTGAAAATATACCTAATCATACTTCTGACAACGTCAAAGTTTAGATTCAACATTATCTTTGTTATTGCTAGTTTGAATATACCTTCGTTAATACACACATTTTTTACATTAATTAAGGTGTTATAGAGTTCTATGTACATTGGACTCTGATTAAAATTCTTATGAGAAATAGCGTATAAATATTTTTTATTATTATCATTTACCACTGTGACTTCTGTTACTGTGTTTAAACTTAAAACTTGTTTTCCAATGTGACCTAGTTCTTTAATATAATCTCTTAATATGTGTAATCTCAACGTTAGATCACCTGGTATTGTTATTAATTCACTAGTCATTTGGAATTTTAGTATACGAGTATGTTTCATTTAATTCTTTAACGTTCCTATTAATATAAATATTCTTTGAATTCATAAAATCTTCAAAAGACATAATTTCTGGTTCGTTTGTCTTAATTAAACATATTCGTAATAATGCGTCCGCATTTCCGTTTTCCCTCTCAGGCTTGTAAATTATCTCATAATCAAATTCTTGTAATAAGATTCGCTATCTAGCTAATCTAGAGTTCATATCTGATACATTGAATAACCAAACTAATGGTCGGTGATCGGTAACTATTTTGAATTTTGTACCCCATAAACAAGGACGGAAATATTTAATACCGAAAACGATACTTAAACACTCCTTTTCAATTGTGGAATAGTTTACTTCACTTTTGTTCAATACTCTAGATGCGTATGCTATTGGTTTATCTTCTCCAATCTCACCTTGAGATAATACACAGCCTAATGCGAAGTTGGATGCGTCTGTAGTTAATATAAATTTTTTCTTGAAATCTGGATAAATTAGTATTGGTTCTGTAGTCAATAAATATTTTAAGTTTTCAGACGAGTTTTGACAAGTATCGTCAAAAATGAATTCTGTGTTTTTCTTAAGTAAATTTGTTAATGGTTTCGCAATTCTTGCATAATCTTCGATAAACTTCCTGTAATATCCAGTTAAACCTAGAAATCCTTTTATGTCCGTTTGGATTTTTGGAATTGGTACGTTTTTTACACATATAATTTTGTTCTCATCTGGTTGTACTCCTTTTTCTGACAGTTTGTGTCCTAGATATGTCACTTCTTTACGTAAAAAATGGCACTTATGTGGTTGTAATTTGAGATTGTTCTCCCGAAATCTTCCGAAAATTAACTTTAATTTTTTTATCATTGCTTCTAATGATTCTGCACTTATGACAATGTCATCTAAATATGCGTACATATTTAAATCTTCGCATCCTGATAATAATGCATGAATCAGTTCTGAAAAAACTGCCGGTGTGGTTTTTAAACCGAATGGCATTTTAATCCATTCTCAATGACCCGTAGAGGTCGAGAATGCCGTCTTATGCGCATCGCATGGATGGATTGAAATTTGATGATAACCGTTTGCCATATCAAGTGTAGAAAAATATTTTGAATGCCCCAACTTATCTAGAATGACTGTAATTAATGTAAAGGCTATGAGTTGCCTTCCGTGATTAAATTTAACTTTCTGAAATCCACGCACAATCTGATTTTTTTTTCTCCGTCAATGCCTGCTTTCTTTGGTACTAGTATTAATGGATGATTCCATGGTGAATTACTTTTGACGATTACTTGTTGTTGTTACAGTTCCGAAATTTGTCTATTGATTTCCACTTTTTGTTGTTCAGCCAGTCTATATTGTCTTATGTTAATTGGTGGATGATTTGGAGGTGTGATTATTCTATGTGTAACCAAATCCGTTCCGACAATTTCATTTCATCAAGAAGTTTATTCTGTTCATCTATTTCTAAACCATATGCATTTGAGTTATCCCCATATGTTTGTTGAGAATTTAATCGATCAAACCAATTGTTCGCCAAAAGAATGATCTCTGCACACTTAAGTAAGTAATATTTTGTTTGATAAATAATTTGTAGTTAATATTTTGCTAATAAATAAATATTTATTTACCTTTTCCCAGTTTGATGGTAAGAGAGCATTTTTATCACCATAATATTGAATAGCATTTGCTACTGTACGTGAAAAAAGTTGCGTGGCTTATCTTACTTTCTGGCGTTGATGTTCTTTAGCATGCAAGTGTAATTCAGTTAATTTAAAATTAAGCTTTAAGTAACCACTTTGGGACAATCTCATTAAACTTTCTATTACAGATTTACCAATATATTGTGCTAAAAATATTTACACACAATAATTATATTGTTAGAAAATAAAAATACACTAATTTTGTATTAATTTACTTTTGTCTAGAAGGAAGCCATACAATGCGCTGTACAATATTACACACGTGATTAATCATTCAGGACTATATTTTGAAAACAAGGGGTCCGTAAGGATCATAAACACAAAATGGGCACTACTGACATATGTTAACTTAACTAATGAAAAAGAAAATTTTTTCGACCATTATGTAGATACAACAAACAATTTTTGTATTGAAAACGAATTAATGCCAACACAGAAAAATATCATTTGCAATAATTTTAAGACAGTTTTCGCACAATACACAAAAGAAATACTCGATAAAAGGGCAATTATTTTCAAGGCATTAGGTCATAAAGCAAAATCAAAAAGGGGGGTAGGTTATATATTCTGAATGAACAATATTTTTATTGCTTCTTAATCCTATCGTACGCGTATTATTTGTAATAGGACTTTTTTCAAACTCCTCTAAATTAATTAATCTAATACTTTTATTTAAATCTGCTGGGCTACTTATTTCTATATCTTCCTTAATTAATCTACTTATTTCTGCTTCAGTAATTAATTCACTACTACTATCATTTAAATCTACAATACTACTATCGTTTTCTATTATACCTATTATCTTATCTAATGTTTCTCGAGTTATTTCTTCAAATTCGTCAATGATTTCGGCGTCCTTCTCTGCAGAACCCGTACTCATTAATTAATATTTTTCTCAATAAATCTCAAATAATTCTCATATATAATCTCAAATAAAATTCACAATTAATCTCATAATCTCTCAATAATTAATTCTCATAAATCTCAATACAAATTAGTAGTCACGCCAGTGGACGAACAACCACTACAGTATATAATGAATTGTGACACTGCTAAATAGATGTGGGACAAGTTGTTTAGCGTATATGAACAAAAATCGGACTCAAGTGTAACGCTAATTCAACAAAAATTCTACAGTTATGTTATGAACCCAGATGACAATATGGCAAGTCATATCTCGAAATTGGAATGTCTTAGTAGAAAATTAAAGCAACTGGGTGAACCAATATCTGAGTCAATGCCTATAACCAAAATATTAATGACTATGCCAGAAAACTATAAATATTTCTACAGTTCATGGGATTCGATACCAAATGTGGATAAAATATTGTCTAATTTATCATCAAGACTCATAATAGAGGAAACAAGGCAAACTCAAGGATATGATGTACAGAAAGATACTGCAAGTAGCAGTGCATTTTCTGCAAAGAAATCGTTTGGAACATTTAAAGAAAAACATACTAAAACTGCCAATTCTGAAAATCAACGAAACAATGATAAAAAACCAGGCAAGTGTAATCTTTGCAAAAAACCAGGGCATTGGAAGCGTGAATGCCGGATTTTCTTAAAGGAACAAAAAGAAAAGCATAAAAACGAGTCGAACACAGGAAATGAGTTGGTCGGAGTAAAAATCAAAAGACATCGAAGTATGCGAGTCAGAAAAATGATATGTGGATTCAGGTGCAAGCGATCACATAACCAGTAGAAAATAGTGGTTCAGTAATTATGGGTTATTTGAAGTGCAGTTACCAGTACGTATCGGTGATAGTGTTATGGTCTATGAGATATCTGTAAGATATCTACAAGAAATCAAGGCTAAGTTAGCATAACCATGCCTCGTGTCGAGGGCAATGCGGTTGCTACTATGACCACATTGTGTCAGAATAGTAAGCGCACCAATAATTATAGTACTCTAATGATACATTTGAGATGTTATTGGCAACAACAACCACAAGGACACCTGGTTTCACCCAAAAGGCGACCGCACGACGTAAACAAGAGACGCACCACGATATATAAGGGAGCCCGAAGACCAGCAACGACAGATGTACCAAAGCTATCAACAACTGAGCACTTTCACGTCACTCAGCCACTTATTTTATTTGTTACATGTATTTTGTTTATATGCAATAAAGACATATTATGTTATTAAGTTTAACTTTCATTCAAATTAACCATTTGGATTCAAATCTGATACTGGCACGCAACAATGGTAAACTTATCATGGCATTTGGTAAAGGTAATATAAATGTTCAAGTGAAAATCGATGATAAATGAGTTGATAGTTATTTGTTAAACGTTTTGCATGTACCTGATCTTAAAGTAAATTTGTTTTTGTGTGGAGCGTACCTTGACAAAGGTATAAAAATAACGACAGGCAGAGATGGTAGTACATTTAAAAAGGACAATCGTGTAGTTGCTATTGGATCTCGTGAGAATAAAATGTTTTCAATGGTTCTGAGAATAAAACCATTAAATCAAGATGAACAAGCAAATGTTGCAGTTGAAATTTTCACGTTACTTCAGTGGCATGAAATGTTAAGTCATCAGAATGTCTAATATATTCGAAGCTACTTGAAACATATGCGGATTCCATATACAGAAACAAAAAACAAACTTTTCTGCGAAGCTTGCATTTATGGTAAACAACACAGAAAACCATTCACATTAAGTAATACTAAAACTATTAAGCCAGGTCAGTTAATTCAGTGATGTATGTGGCCCATTGGAGGAAAATTCTCTTAGAGGTAAACGGTATTTTGTTATAATCAAGGATGATTATTCTAATTATACATATGTGTATTTTATGAAAGAAAAATCAGAAGTTAAAAATAAACTTGAACTATTTTTAAATACAGTCAATAATCAGTTAAATATTTCAGTAATTACATTAAGAAGTGATTTTGGTCTGGAATATAAGAATACTGAAGTTTACTTAATTAAAAATGTACCTTAGTAACATATAAAGAAATAAGGAACTCTGAATCCAATGCACTTTTTAATAGGACTTCGGCATCTACAGAAGATGGTACACCCCACGTAGAAGAAATATTTTCAAGTGTTTTAATAACAAATGGTAATAATTCAACAAAATCATTTAATGATTCATATTTCTATACCCAACGTGTTGCACATTGCCTTTTAAGTGTCCTAGCGTTAGAACTAGGTATAGAGTCACTGTTTTCAATTTCGTTGATTAATTCATTTTTTCTTTTTGGTGTGTTAAAAAATACATAAAGTCGTTCAACGATTCCCAAACAATTTCTAACCGATTTTATATCACTTGATGTACATACTAATATTGAATGAATGTGCAGAGCAATGAATGTATAGTGCCTTTGGATGGGTATCTCTAATTAAAGCTTGGACACCATCCATTGAATTTCCCTGCCATGTTACTGGCCCCATCATAGCCTTGGCCATACAAGTGGTTACAATCAATACCGCAGTCATTTAAACCTGAAATAAAAATTCAAACATATATCATATATAATATTTAAATAGTCAACAATGATTTATAATAATTGATATTACCATTCAATATAGATGAAGCTAAACTTGATCCAGTTAAACTGTTTATTTCAAAAAATTGAAGGAAATCTTCGTGTAACAAATCATCATCATCCACATAACGCACGCTTAATGACAATTGTTCCTTCGTAGCTACATCAGTCGTTTCGTCAGCTAAGATTGAAAAGCATTTTGAAGAATTTACTTTATCAACAATCTGTTTCAGAATAATTTTATTGCACGCCTCAATAATTTGGTTTTGAATTATAGGACTTGTATATTTGTTCCTTTTACCACAACCTTCCAACACATTTTTTAAATGTTCATCGCCTATTGCTCGATATTTTAAAATGGCACGAAATTTACCTTCTCTAGAATTTATATCTGTTGATTGTTGAAATAAATATATGTAATTCAAATTATACAAACAAATTAGTTATTTATAATTTCAATTACCATCTACCACTATTTTACCAAAATCCAGATGTCCCCGTAAAGGAATTTCTTCTCTACCACACAACAAAATACACTGAATAATAGGAACTAGTCTTTTTCTATTTTCTTTGATTTTAGCCAATCTATAATGATGATGACATTATTGAAAATTTAATACAATATATAGGTACTAAGGTACTTTTGTTAAAATAGTTAACTCACTTATCGGTGTCAATGCGTTCTATTACTGATGGCTGTTTATGGTCAAATATAATACTTAGAAATTGTTGAGATTTTAAAACACTCATTTCATGATAAGCAGACTTTGTGTGATCTTGAAATTCCTATAATAGTTTTATGTTATACATATTATCATAATAGAAAAATTTAAAAACAAATAAGTATAAGTGCACTAAACTGAAAGCCGTTAAACTATAAACATTTCATAAATTATTAAAAATTTAAAAGCGATTATTACTTTAAGAGCTTTTTTATAATTGCGAAATACACTAAGTACAAGTTGTCCTAAAGATTGGTTTCCAACTCCTCCATAATTTGCGAAAACTACACAATATCGGCAGTAAGCTCCTTCTTCTTTTTTAGAATATACTAGCCATGGAAATCTTTCTAACCAAGTATATTGAAATCTCAAATTCTTTTTTGTATACGTATTCAGTATAGGAAAAATAAAATCTTTCTTAGGAATCCATACATTTTTTAAAACCTAAAAATAAATAAAATAATATTGTACAATGCCTAGAACCTACTTTAATACAATTCTTTGTAAGTAGTTAATAATTAAGTCAAATACTAGAAGCGTGAGAATGTTGAATTTGTAGTTTGTACCATTATTACGCTTAAAAAATAAGAAAAAAACTACGTTAATAATGACGTTTTTATGTGGTCATAGTAGCAACCGCATTGCCCTCGACACGAGGCATGGTTATGCTAACTTAGCCTTGATATCTTGTAGATATCTTACAGATATCTCATAGACCATAACACCTCCCAACAAAAAAAAAGGTTTATGTCTGCAAGACAGAAATCTTTACAATTTTCCTTAAATGCACTCAGTTACACTTACAATTTCAGTTTTACATTGGTAACTTAATAATAATGTTAGTTATATCAAATTTAAATTCAAATTTAAAGGTAAAAAAATAAATATGTACTGTTTATTTACTTAATTACCTAAATAATAAACATATTTTAGATTTTTTTGGCCTTTGGACTGCCTGTATGCAAACAATTACAAAAGAAAAGAATAGATTTAAAGCATACTATAAATATTATAGAAGTATTACTTCAGTCTTTAAAAGAAATAAGAGAAAATTCTGAAAAAGAATTTCAAATTTTATTTGAAAAAGTAAAAGTAAGTAATTTGAGTTTTAATTATTTGGGTTTACATAATAATAAATAAACTTTCAATATTAAAATAGAATTTGGCAGATGTTATTGGCACGGAAATATCAAAGAAACGCACTGCTGGAAAACAGACAAATAGAGCGAATCCCCAAGTATCTTCGGTAGAAGAGTATTACAGAGTTACAGTGTTTGTGCCATTTATAGATAATTTTATCAGCCAACTAACTTCTCGATTTTTGAACCATAAAACAGTTTTTGAAGGTAAAACTATTTAATGTTATCTAATTTTATCTCAAAACTCTTATTAGTATCTAGTTCCTAGCGACTAGTAGAAAACTATATAAATAAATAATTACACAATATGAATTATGATTAATTATACTATAATGTATTAGATATATAATCTCCAACGTAACAATATTTTCATGTTAAAACAAAAATTGAAGATGTTTTATTTTATATGTTATAGGTTTTGAGTGTTTGTTTAGTTCATCTTTTACTGATGAAGAAAGATTGGCATTTGAGAAATTAGTTGAGTTTTATATACAACCAGTTGAAAAGGATAATGCTTTTGTAGAATTAAAAATATGGAAAGTTAAAATAAGCAATGGAGATGTCAATACCAAAACTGGATTAGAAGCACTTATGAGCTGTTCGAAGACAGATTTTCCAAATATACATTTGTTAATTAAAATATTTTGAACATTGCCAGTGTCTACAGCCACTCCAGAACGATCATTTTCAACCTTAAAAAGGTTGAAAAGTTATCTAAGATCAACTATGAATTAAGTAATGTATTTAAGAAATATTTATTATAAAAGTTATAACATTACTATATTTTTAATTTGTTTTGTATTTAGGATAGGCTAAATGGACTGGCATTGATGTCCGTTCATCGGGACATACCCATTGATGTGGAAGCAATTATTGATGAATTGGCGCTTACCCCTAGGAAATTAGATTTTGTTTTGTAATCATGTGTTATAGCACTTAAAATATAAATTTTAAATTGTAATCATGAATAACGAACTAAGTATGTCAGTAATTTACTACCTATAGTTTACTAGTAAACTGCTTACATGATGTGTTAGTTAATTGTGGTTTTATTATTATTACAAAGTGTATGATAAAAATAAATATATAAAATAATTAAATACTAAAAAATTGTAAATGGTCTTATAAATATGGTAAATTATTTTAATAAAGGGTAATTGGGGGGTGTGGGGGGCAAAGCCCCCCCACAGATTTGTATTATGAACATTCTCCGGACCCTCCCCATGACAAATTTCTAAATACGCCACTGCAATATATTAACCCCATCAAAAGCTGGAGCAATCCCTTTAGCTGTTATAATCCATGAAGGCCAATCTGAGAACAGTTATATTGGGCCATTTACACTTCTTCAGAAGAATTTCCCTTTAAGCTTTGGTGGCTATGAGGTAAAACACAACAATGATATTTATTATTTATTAAGGCAAGGTATTGGTGTGTTAAAAGTAAAAATAAGCTAGACTTTTATGCGTTTAGTTTTATTAATCCTTAACTCAACTCTTTTTGATTCATCACCTTATGTCTTTATAATCAGTTTATTTTTTTAAACTTTAGGTTTCAACTTTAAGTCACTTATTTATAAACTTTTATCTATAATAGTAATAGTTGTATAAGATGTAACTTTATAAATGATTTTATCAATTATTATTAGGTAATTCATATCTTAAGAAATATCTTATAGTGAAATAAATATTTTAGGTTCCACTAGTCTTTATGACTGATGATTCCACTGCTGAAAAAAATGCATTACTTAGACTTTGGCCAAAGGCAAATAAATTTCTTTGTAATTTGTATATGGCACAAGCAGAGTGTCGATGGCTTCACGATTCCAAAAATGGAATTCATCTTTCTAACCATATGCCATTAATAAAGCTATTTCAATCGGTAATATTTAATTTTGATGTTCACAATTTATTTAACTTATTAAACTACAAAACATCAAACCAATCAATGAAAATGTTGCTATAGATTCATAGCAATTAATAATTACATTACATTATATACTTATTATACCTAGTTTAAATTATACACCTAATCATAGAAATTTTAATTTTTAGGCAATGTATTCTGAATCAAAAAACGACTTTCAGATAATTGAAGCTCGTATTAAAAAAGAAGCCCCAGATAATTTTATTAAGCAATTTGAGAATAACTGCAAAAGACAGGAACAGTGGGTTCGTTATCATAGATCAAAGATTATTTATCGGAATAACAATACAAATAATTATGCTGTAGCATCAATTCGAATAATGAAAGATATATTATTAAATAGAACTAAAGCCTACAATGTTGTTGCTCTTCTAGATTTTATTATATCAGTTGGTGAAGAGTATTTCACTCTACGCATACTTAATCATGCACATGGTAGACATCTAGAAACCCACAGATTATATACAAAATGATGTTCTAAAATGATATTAACACTAGTGATGTAAAAAAAGTTAATGAATCCACCTATGTTATTCCAAGTGTAAATAATCCAAGTGAGACATATATAGTAAATATAGATAATGGAGTTTGTACTTGCAAAATGGGACATACAGGATCATTTTGTAAACACCAAGCATGGATACATAAAAACATCAAATCGCAACTTCCAAACGCACCAGCTGTTACGTTAGAAGAACGCCATGCACTTGCTATGTTAGCTTTAGGAAGTACTAAATGCCCTAAACCGACATTTTTTTAGGATTAAAAGAAAATGTATCAATTGCATCCAAGTCAGATGATATAGAAAATACTGATAAAGACATTCAGCAATTGGATAATACATCAATTAACTCATCAAATGACATACAGAATACTATAGAATATCCAATTAATGAAGATTCTCCGATACAAAATAATTTTAATAATGACTGTAATAATAGTTTAAATATAGAAGTAGAACATGTTCAAAATGAATGGAATAGATTGCAGAATATGATACCAACATTACCACCATCGATACTTAAAAAAATAGGAAATAGATTAAGCCATGTAAAAAATACATCCCAATTTGCTAACTTAATGTATTCACTGAGTAGTGCATCTTCCAATATAAACAAGAGGAAAGGTCAAATTAAAGTACAGCCAACATCAATAAGTCGTCGTAAAACAGGAGTTACACGTGGGTCTCGTAAGATAAATGCTGGTAGAAGGCCATCTTAAAATATTATAAAAAAAGACCACATAACCTGAAATACAATGTGGCTCAAAATCAAATGAATGCCAAAAATCATTAGAATCTAATGGATATTTAATTTTAATATGTATTTGTAGTTGTAAAATTTTGTATAATTATTTATTAGGTAAGTAATTGTTTTTAGTTTTAATTTTATAAAATTAAACTGTTTTCATTGTTTTAGAAGAATAAAATAAAAGATTTTTTCCAAATTATAATTTTGTAAGCCAAATTATTATTGTTATTTATTTATTAATTATTATTATTTATAATACTTATATGTCAATATTGTTGGTCTTTTTACATAGGTAATAATAATAATAATAAAAATTTAGGTCTCTAGTTACAATGATACCTTTTTTTAATCAATTATATTGGTACATGTTTAAGATTATTAATTAAGAATATATTTTAATAAGTACTTTACTGTTTGTCGTAAGATGGCTGTTAAAAATTGTAGGTCTTGAGTTTCCTAGTATTTAGTATTGATTGTAATACAATCATTGTATTAAAATTAAAGTTGAGGTGATGGTAGAAAGTTGTGTAAGTTAATAGATATATAATAGTTAAATAGAATATAATTCGTATATAAATCTATTGAGTACTACTCTAACTCTATGTATACAATATATATAATATTCAAAGTAAAAGGATTAAGATTAGTTGTATAATATAAAATATAATATGATATGATAAAAATTTGATATTGATAATAATTTGTATTACATTTACAAATGTTATACACGTTTTTTACACGTTTTCAAATTAATAAAAATAATTAAAATTGAATAAGATGCGTTTGATTTGCAATCTGACATCAATAACTTGCTTTCATGGTGTAATAAGAATCACTTATCTTTGAACGTTGATAAATGTAAATTTATGCACTTTTATTTAATAAAAAATCCAATTAACAATAATTATTCTATTTCCGCTTCAAATATTGAGCTTGTATCTCAATTTATGGATTTAGGCATTATTTTTGACTCTAAATTAAATTTTTCCCCACACACTGAAATGATAAAGAATAAGCTATGCGTAACTTGGGTTTTATTAAGCGCACTTGTGGCTCATTCATAGATCCTATTCCTTTGAAAATTCTATATTGCTCCCTTGTTCGTTCCCATCTAGAATACTGCCCTCTTATTTGGATAAATAATACCTCAAAACAAAATTCTTCCCTAGAATCTGTTCAAAATAATTTTCTAGGTTTCATTTCCTTTAAATTTAATATATACAGGCCTCCCCACGGTTCTTATAATAGCGTATTACATTTTCTATATCTTTGACACGGTACGCAACGGCTGCCAGTACAAAGTACAGGCATCGCAACGACCGGTCTGCACTTTTATCAACCGCCATCACGGACGACGACAAGACGGTTCTGTCGACTCTCCCACCAACGCCCCAAAGGCTAGGCAGGACGGGAAGACAGGCCGTGCCGAACGAGTATCGGCCGCCGGCGGTCGGGCTCTCTTGCGTTAACCGTCGAACAGCGTAGATCAAAAGTTTCGACCACCCACCGAAACGGTACAGCCACGTTATTGGCTTTGTTTCCCTTTTTTTTTGTTTTTTTTTTCTCTTGTTTTTTTTGTGTTTTTAATAAAACAAACCCCCCACACATTCGTGTACCAGAAACCGTGTGTTAGTTTTTCTTTTTCCTTTTCTTCGCATTGTGTTCTATCCTACATAGAACCGGGACCGGTGAGCCGCGGTCACCAACAACAGTACGACCGTCGTCACCGCGTCATCTTTTACCACTTAATGAACGTCAAATACTCCTACTTTCCAAATTTCTTAATAAATTACTATTAGGCGTTATTGATTGTCCGGAATTGTTATCATTGATTGATTTAAAAATAAATAACCTTAATACCTGAGATCCGAAACCATTTTACCCTCAGTTTTCAAATAAAAATTAAATTTTAAATTCCCCCGCTAATCTCCTCATGGTAGCTGGTAACACTTACCCCTTTGATTTTATATAACTTATTGTCCGTTATCTTTATTATATACCTTATCGCACTTTATATTTTTCTTATTATATTCATTTAAATACTATTAGTTTTATGTATTATTTTTGTTTTAATGTTTTTTTTTCTTGTTTACTACTTTGTTAATATCTTACACTCTTATGTGCACATATTCGAAATTGTAATAGGACTTACGTCCGTATATTTGAATAAATAAATAAATATATATATATATATATATATATATGTATATATATAAATGTATATTAATACAATTGATGAAGTATGTACACATTGTACACGTACAATGTACATAGATCCTCTGATTAATGATATGTATAAGGAATCAGTATATTAATAGCTGAGTGTAGTACCCCTGTAGTATAATTTATTCTGATCTCTTTCTCTTGAGTTTACATTATATTGTTTCTCTAATCTTTCTCTGTTCAACACAAATTGATTCAATATTTTTTTTTTATCAAATATCTCAGGTTCTAATAACACTGCACTAACTGGTATGTTAGTTTATAATCCACGATTCAGTAATAACTAAGCTGGAGATAATTTGATGCTTTAAAGTGGACTGTTTCTATATTCCAGTAAGCTATACCACAACTTATTCTCATCATACTTAATATTTTTAAACATCTTTTTAAAAATACCCATTGATTTTCTCAATTATCCCGTCACTTTGACTATGATTTTGAAATTTTCACTCATAGATGCTGCACCCTCATACCCTTGTCCTAACATGTATCGACTATTAATACCGAGCCTTTTTAAATTTTTTAAAATTACTGTTGCCAAATTTTGTCCTGTTGTAGAATATACTGGTATAAATTGTAAAAAATCTTCTTTTAGTACATATGTAATATCATTTTTAGCATCTATACTTTGCTCCAAATATCCCACATATAATGAATAGGTAACTGTTCAAAGCAAGATATATCAGTCGTCTCATCAACCAATACGGAAAAACACTTTGATTTGTTTATTTTTTCTACTATTTGTTCCTGTATAATTTTTCCGTAAATTTCAATAAAATTATTTTGCATTAGAGGACTTAAATAAAAAGCATTTAATTTATTATTTTCAAAGTGGTCAATTAAGTTTTTATCGTCACACGAAACACGCATTCGCAATAAAGCACAAAAATTTCCATCATTTTGTTTGGGTTCAACATCTTTTGATGAAAGTGGTCCAGAATCATTAGTACCACGTAAAGCTATTTCTTGCCGGCCACATAAAATTATAGTTGCAATTATCGGTATTAATCTTTTTCGATTTAAACTTATTTGTGCAGCACGCGCTGAATTTAATTTTTCTGCAATATTTTGCTGATTGTTTGAATAGATAGCTATAAAATTATCACCTCGTAAAACGTTGATTTATGAAAATCTTTTTTAGAATATTGATTAAATACTTCAATTACATGTTTCCAATTATTAACAATTTTGAATACTAAAGAGGAATGTTTTGATTATTGCCTTTGCCTCCAAATTTTAACCAAATATTACACAATATTTACATAAGACACCACCAATATCAATTCTAGAGTAAACAAGCCACGGGAAACGTTCAAACCAGTGAAATTAAAATTTTAATTATTTTTTTTTGAAGTTGTGGATGTTGGAAATACATAATTTTTATCTGGCATCCAAGGAGAAGTTAAAAATTTTAATTCTAGTTCATCACACACATTTTTATTTAAACAGTAACTAATATCGTTGTTTTCAACCTCAATTGTTTCGTTATAATTTGAATTTAACTCATTATTTTGTTTTGTTTCCGATTCTAAACTTTTAGTTTGCACAATACTATAACTTTCCTGATCAGATGATAAATTAATATCTACTTGTGTTTGGACAGTGGGGATATCATCAGTCTAAAATAAATAAAATAGAAGGTATTTTTTTATTGATCTATACTCTATAGTATGGTAATTAACATGTTCAATTATTAAAAAAAAAATAATAATATACAATCAAACAACACCAGCAAAAATAATGAGACATTAAAGTCAATCTATGTGTCGACCTCGGCATTGAACGTAATAATAATTATTAATACATAATAAAATACATTTGAATTATAACCATTTTATATAATTATAATCAAATACAATAGTAAATTTTTAACATACCTTTTGTCTTTTTGTAAAATAATTTTGAATTTGGTTTCTTTTACTCATTTTATACAGTTTATGTGAGCACGAACAGCAGTAAAATGAATGTTTTACAATACACACAATAATGTTAAATACTTGTTTTATAATATTAAATAATTTGGATTTTCAGCGACCGTCTTTCATATATAAGTTTGATGTTTATATCATCTGTGAGTTGTGACAATCACATTTATTGTAACTAGTATCATTGATTATAAATGCTAGTACCTAATCGTATCTATATATGATCCTTATTTTTATTACGGCATTGAAATAAAATAAAATGATAAATTTTATCTTATTTTAAATTACTACTTTAACAAAAATATACAATTATTATTTAATACAATTTATAGTTTATAAACTATATTCACCGCTAAAATGTTTCTACTTTTAAAAATTCGGGGGGGGGGGGGGGAGAGGGGTCCGCATCCCTGGACATCCCCCTCAGTTACAGCCTTGGTCCCATTGTACCACACTATAGATATTTAGCATTACTTAATTTATTCTGATCTCTTTCTCTGGAGTTTACATTATATTGTTTCTCTTGTCTTTCTCTGTTCAACACAAATTGATTCAATAATTTTTTTTTATCAAATATCTCAGGTTCTAATAACACTGCACTAACTGGTATGTTAGTTTATAATCCACGATTCAGTAATAACTAAGCTGGAGATAATTTGATGCTTTAAAGTGGACTGTTTCTATATCCCAGTAAGCTATACACAACTTATTCTCATCATACTTAATATTTTAAATCTTTTTAAAAATACCCACTGATTTTTCTCAATTATCCCGTCACTTTGACTATGATTTTGACTCATAAAAAAACATTTAATATCATTGTCTAAAAAAAACGTTTTGAATTCTAAAGAATCAAATGGTACATTATCAGATATAATCTCATTCGGTATTCCATATCTAGAAAATAATTTCTTCTGTTCGTTAACAACTGTGCCTACATTTTTAGAATTACTTTAATTGATTCAAACCACTTAGAATAGTAGTCTGATACTACAGTCTACAAAGTATGTTTTACCTGCAACTTAAGTTACTTACTATTTATAATTCAGGGTGCCAGCTTAGAACCCTTTATAGAAAAAATATAATTTGGGGGTTAAGACTTAAGTTACAAATTTTGATTTTGCGGTTACAAATTATTACGAATTGGTTGCTAATTTTCTAGAGTTGTCTGAGTTCAAAATTTTAAATTCGGGGTGCCAGGCTGACGGACCTTAAAAAAAATATATACAACTAGGTGGGAATCTCGACATAGCACAGTTTTTGCCTTAAAGTATCGTTACAAGGATGTTTTAAAATCTTTAACAAGTATAATGCTAACAAGTAACAAGAAAGAAGAAATTAATAGAGCTTAAAGTCTAAAAAATAAGTTAGAATCTTTTGAGTTTGTGCTAATACTTAATATATGAGAACAAATTATAAGACCATTTTATGTGGTATCTAAAAAATTTCAATCAGTTGATTCTAACCTTCACAATGCTTATGAATGTTTACAATCAGCTATTACGATAATTCAAAATTTGAGGGAGAATTGCGAAGAACTGGTTACTTCAGCAACACATTTGTGTAGTAGTTAAGGAAGATCTGTGAACATTAATCATCGGCGTCAAATATATTCAAACAATTTTTTTGCTGATTTAGATGGAGACTGAAGACAAGATGTTATGGAAGAAATCCTCCGAGTAAAAGTATTATTCCAATGATTGATACAGCTTTAGTTCAGCTAAATAATCGCTTTATAGGTTTACAGAAAGTAGTTGATAAAGTCAACTTTTTACAACTACAAGTAATTCTACCATCTAGTGAAAATGACCTTCTCTAGGCTACTTATGACATTATTTTCTACTATGAGAAAGATATAAGTTCAGATTTTTCAAGACAGATTTTATCATTAGTGGAAGTTATGATTGATTCACTGTTAACTATTAAAACTACAAAAGATTTAGAAAATGATATGGTTTCTCTTTTTAAAGAGTTATTAACTGCTTGTATCATTTTTATAGCATTACCGGTCACTGTTGCGTCAGCTGAAAGTTCATTTTCCAAATTAAAAATTATAAAAAACTACTTAAGAAACCCAATGGAACAAGAAAGGCTATCAAATATTAGTATATTAAGTATAGAACGCTCAAAAACTCATGAATTGAATATAATAAAATTATTAATGATTTTGCTTTAAAAAGGCAAGAAAAAAAAAATTTTGTAAGTAATTTGTCTACAAATTTCCAGTATATCATTGATATACTTAAGATAAGAAAAAGTTATTTTGTAGAACATATTTTAAATTTCATCTACACAAGTATTTAGTTATGTATATTGGCTTTATGATTCTTTGTATTTTACTTCATTTACTCTTGTTCACATTTATAATTTTAGGTATTATTATTATTATTATATATTATTATGTTTGTATTTAATTTTTAAAGTGTATAATAAATTACGACTTTTTAAATAATGTAAATAAACTAATCTGAAATATATATACTATTCAAATTACAAGGTAACATAAACAAATTCGGTTATAAAGGCTGATTCCTATGGGACCTATAGAAACAACTTACAATAGTGAAAACAAAATTTTTATATATTATATATAATATATTGTACTAGTATAAGGGCCCCATAATATTGTTTAGCATTAGGGCCCCACAAAACCTAGTAGCGGCACTGGTCTATAGTATACGATAACTCGTAATGTGGGAGATTAAGTTTGTTGGAAGAATTAAAAATTGTTCAATAATTCAATTTGTTTGAATTAATAATTGTTTCATGCTTTATTATTGATTATTTATTATTTAATTGTGATGGGAAAAGTGAATAGACCACAAAACTCACCAAAATTCCACGAGCAGAGAAGATAATAATCCTTAAAAATAAAATAAACCATAGATCTATATCTGCGTACTAAAAACAACACTGGTGTCCAGCATACATTACTTCTTCAATAGTTATTGTGACCTGAGATGTTGATAATGCAACAGGCGTATTCAGATACTGTTTGATACAGATTAATGCATAAATGCATTGTATGGTTCGCGAAAGTCTAGAGTTTAAATCAGAGTGATATTACTGTACTTTTAGAACACTTAGTGGATGGCATGTGTAAAATGATACAGATTATTTTTACTATTGAATTTACGTATATTATGTAAAAAAAAGCTATAATATTGTACAAATTTTATAGTTTTTGTGAAAATAAAGTATTGATAGATACATTCTGAAAAGCTTTAGATGAACCAGGGGCGTTAAACTACTCCAGTTGAATCACCGCATCGATAGAGCCATAAATAAATTAAATACAACGTCGTGTCGATACTGTTATAACTTTTGATCCTTTTTTTGTATTTTGAATAGATATTTGTATGTCCTCCATAAGCTTGTCAATAATGGCCATCTGTTCACATGACTTTGTTCGAAGTTTTTCCAGCTGATCTGATAAACAGGCTATGTCGTTGGCTGCCTGACACTGAACTGATGATATATTTCCATTTATTGTGGAAAGTTCAGCCGTAAGCTTAGCATGGCGTTCATGCAGACAGTGATTTTCGCCGTCAGCCCTGTCATTTTCGGAACGAAGCCAGTTAAGCTGGTAGAGTAACCCCTTTCCTCGGGCATCTTCGCCATCTGTATCCTCCGCCCGGGCATTTTGCAGACATCCTGACACTACCACAGACTTGATATAGCCTGGTTCCGATGAATACCGCATCCAGTCAAACATGGGCATTACTTCCTTGACATGAAACACCGATAATTGGGCCCGATTTAACGTCCGGGACTCAAGTTCCGCATATCGATCACGTATGGACATATGCTCACGAGCCAGCACCATGCCAATCTGTGTTACGCGGTTACTGAAAACGCTGTCTACAAAAACCCGAAAATCTGTTAACACGTCGTTGGTGACACGCATCAGCAAATCACCACGGTCACAAGTGTTCACAGCCACGTCCCGAAAGAACTGTTGCATACTGACATTATCTTCTATTGTGACTAATGCTGATTTAAGTATGCAATCGGCTTTAGTATCTGGAATAGGAAACTGAGGGTAGATAATCTGTTCTGGTTTTTCTATATCCTTGGAAAAGAATAACCCACACATAACTTCTTTATTTGGATTCTCATCTTGGGGACAAGTTTCGTTTGGCATCTGTGTTTTCGGACAACACAAGTGTTCATCATTCAAACGTTCTTTCTGACAACACGCTTTTTTATCGTCGGATTTCTCTTTAGGACAACAGACCTTTTCGCCAGCTCTCAATGCACTGATTAAAGACTTTAATTGACATAGTTCGTCATTGTTTCGTCGATTAGAGCACGTCAATTTTGCCAACGTCTGTCTGGCACATTTGTATGTATCTGACTCGCGTAAAGTTTTGTCATCGGTGCACCGTTCCCACGCCTCTAGCAAAAGTTTTTCGAATTGATTATTATTAGTCATTGTGGTTGTAGTGTAAAAAGATTAAAATAAATTAAAACTTCCAGTGATTTTGGATCTGATCATAAAAATTTAATAAAATTATTATTCGTTTTCGATCTATTTGTTTCGATAGTAACCAATATGAGATTATTTGTTTCAAATAGCTAATATACAGACTACACTATATGTTTTTATTAAATATTGGTAACCTCTACTCATCGATTATGTGGTTTTTGTATTATTATAATGGTTAGCCTATTTAAGTGATCCAATATAGGAAGGTTTAATTGTAGATCAATTGGTAAAGTTAGCTTGGTGTTTTATGGGTTTTGACAGACCAATTGCAATCAATAATGCGCTCATTTTATTCAATTGCACATAACACTACTTTATATGCAAAAATAAAATAAATCACGCACTAAATTAATTTAAACTTTTATTTTATTCGCAAAAAATGTTTCCATATATAATGTATAGAATAAAAAAAAAAATAATATACAAAATTCAGTTAGAAGTAGACAATTAGTCGCTTATATGGTGTAAATTAATAATTGACATAACTACCCTTAGTAATGACTTTTATTATAGTATTTACTTAAAAATTAGGTTTTATAGTTATAAGATAAGATAAAATGTGAAATGTATGCAATCGTTGATATTATACAATATAATGTACATTTCTGTTTTAACCAGTTAGTAGTATATTACGTACTTTGGGGGACGAGTGGCAAAGCGTTCTAAGGCGTCGGTTGCGATCTTAGATCATATACTATGGATGGAGCCACAGCGTATTATATCAGAACAAAAAAATGTTGCCGATATTGTGACGAGTCTCTTGATTAAATATTAATTAATATTAAGATTTAATATTTATCCATAGGTTACAATGGATACCATGGATAAATATGCGAGGAGTTGAATTGCGCATGCGTAGATTGAGCGCCTCATCAAGAGACTCGTCACAATATCGAGGCCCGTTACGCCAGCACTGCCACTTTTGAATTTTAATACCAAACCTTGACAGTATTATGTACTTTTTTTTGTACAATTATGTACAACACCCCAAACCCGATCAAAACCGTTTTTCCTATGCGCGTGTTGGAATAACGTTACTCCAGCACTGCCATTACCAAATATTTAAAAATTTCAATTTTAAATGATATAGTCTTATGTACTTTTTTTTGTACAATTTTGTACAACACCCCAAACCCGATCAAAACCGTTTTTCCTATATGCACCGGGTGGCATAGGCGTGTGCAGGACTTAGTGGTAGGTGTTGCTAAAAATTATATTTAATAAGTCAATACATATTATTTATTTTATTAATACAAAAATGTCATTTATTTTATACAATACGTTATTACATATTATTATTATTATTACAATGCTAGACGTCTTTTGTAATGTTTCTTATTTTGTACATTTTAACTACTACGTTACTAACTATTTTTAGTTAGAAAAAATAAAAATTGTGAGTGTTTGTAGCCCGCAGGTGTTGCTATACCAAACCTTGCAACACCCGTGCGCACGCCTATGCCGGGTGGAATAATATAAATAGGCAGTACGATACACTGGGCGATTATAGAACGTCCATATCATGTCAATTACCTACTAATACACTGTCTCCCACAAGTTTGAAATTCAACACAAAAACCATATCATAATAAATGTTATACAATTTGTACAAATTTTTAATCACAATTCAAAAATTATATCATCCGAATTAAAAGATGATGAAATTGTTTTTATGTCATACCATTAGAATAACACTAGTAAATGAATTTAAATTAAATATATTTATATATTAGGTATAATATGTATATTGTATACCTATACAAAATATGTTTTTTTACGATTTTGGTTTAAATAAATGATTATGCCGCCTTAGTGTTGAAATACATATTTATCTATAATTATATGAAGTTGTAATAATTTATTTAATTAAAAATCAACTTTAATTTGATCATTGTTCAATTTGTTATCAGTGTTATCCTAACCGGACCATACTTAAAAAAGAGGACACTATTTTGCGTATAGTATTGCCTCCTGAAGAATGACTCATTGTTGAACATGTGTTTCGTTAAAATACTGACTATTAATCCAACATATTCTTATTAGTTATTACAAATATATCAATTAAAAACAAAAAAAAAAACAACAAAATCAAGCTACATTAGCACTTAGTTAATATACCACACTCTGTAATTTGTATTGAGTTAAATACAATTATTATATATTTCCACTGTCATAATTTCAATAAATTTAATACCTACATAAATATTTGTATTATTCATAAATCGTAATGAATCATTCACAAAATAAATAAATTAAAATTATTTAATGCTTTTTCAAATGGTAAAAATATTTGAGTTTATTTTGTTAAATATTTTAATATTAGGTCGAATCCCAAATTAAAACAAAAATACGTCGAGTTTATGGAAGAATACGCGAACCTCGGTCATATGGAAAGGGTAAACCCAGGTGAAAAAGAAGAAAAGTCGTATTATATACCTCATCACGCGGTTTTACGCGATAGTAGCGCTACCACCAAACTACGCGTCGTATTTGACGCGTCGTGTGCAACCGATTCCGGAAAAAGTTTAAATGATTTGCTACTAAAGGGGCCAAACATTCAAGATGAATTAATATGCATTATTGCACGTTTCCGATCATATAAATACGTCATGTCGTCAGACATAGAAAAAATGTATCGCCAAATTTGGGTGTCGAACACCGATGCAAATCTTCAACGAATCCTATGGCGCTCAAAACGGACGAGCCGATCACCGAATTCAAATTAAAAACAATTACATACGGAACAACGCCAGCTTCCTATTTAGCTACGGGATGTTTAATGAATTGGCAGAAGAAATGCAAGAGTTATTTCCGGTTGCTCATAAAGCAATCACTAATGACTTCTACATGGACGATTATCTGGGCGGCGCTAACGATATAACGGCCGCCGAAAAATTGCGCGACGACGTTATCAATATTTTAAACACCGCCGGTTTCAAATTACGTAAATGGATTGCTAATGATCATCGATTATTAGAAAATATATCAAACGAGGACAATGACCCACTGCGCGTTCTAAATTTAGACGATAGCACTATAAAAACATTAGGTCTGTTTTGGAATCCGTTTGACGACGTTTATCAATATAAAGTAGACGATAATTGCAAAAACAATACAGAACGAATTACAAAACGTATAGTGTTATCAACGATAGCGACTATATTCGACCCACTTGGTCTCGTCGGACCCGTTGTCGTCGTCGCAAAAATATTTATGCAAAAATTATGGTTAGCACGTATAAATTGGGATGATCTTGTAAGTACAGAACTAAACGAAAAATGGCAAAACTATCAACAAACGTTGCCAGAACTTGAAGAAATCCACATTCCAAGATGGATAATTGGTTGTTCTAACGTCTTAGTCACACAAATACACGGTTTTGCTGACGCGTCGACAAGAGCAAATAGTAAATATGTCATTCTGTGAATTGTATGATATTAATTTTTTTAATGACATTTCATCCATAATTATTGAAACTAATCTTTCTTTTATTGGAGCTGTTTTAAATTTTAAACTTAAGATATTCAGAATGTTTTCATTTATACCACATGATACATCTAAGCCCTGCAACCATCTCCTCAGTGATCTTACAGCAGGTAGATTAAGGTATGATTTCATAAATTTATAACCTACAGGTGAGTGGTAATATAGACCCAGCGCAAATGACTTTTCTGTTTCTTTGTATCGTTTTGCACTTATTTTCAATTGACTTAACCGAAATTCAGACCTAGCTATCATGTTAGATCTTAAAAATTTATCCATTTTAGATTTTTTGTCATACACTTCTTTTTTATTTTTTTGTTTCAGTTTTAATATTGTTTTTTTACCCTTGCATATTAATTTCTGAGCATTTCTTAACTTAACCTTCAGTGATTGGATCATACTTTCTTGATGTTCTACAATATTTTTTGCTTTAACAGACATAGAATAAGGTACTTCTAAAACAAAAAATGTGTGTATGTATTCATTACTCAGTTATGGTTAAATCATAAGATACTTTTTTTAAAAATGGTGACATCAACAAGATGAAAAAAAACATAATAGTAAATTATAAGATAAAATCAAAAGTTGACCAACAAAAAAGCACTTAAACCAACATAATACATAACATAACATACCAATATACCATTACAGAAAACCAAGATCGTGGACAAAACTAATATATAATTATATAAAAATTATATTTATGCAATTATGTAACATTTATCCACAAAACATTTCACAATACACATTTATAAATAATAATTTAAATGATTTTTATTTTAATACCAATTTACAAATGTCTGAGTAAATCATTTTTTTCGCTTGTAAATCTAAATTCTAGTATTTATTCTTACAATTAGTAGTACATACATTTTAATACAATATTACAAAAAAATACAACACAAACCATGTCCCAGACCGGAAATGAAACATCTTATAAATATTCAAACCTGCTTTAGATTCATCCATAATATTATGTTCATCTTTTGGTAACATATTTGCTAAATTTGATGTTGATGCATCTAGGTCTGATCCAAAAAGTGATCGTTTTACTGGATTCTTATGCATCTTCCATTCTTCAGTTAAAACATTATTTTCCTCGGAAACTTTTGTGGTAATGTTTTTTTTTGAACTTGTGAGTTTTTTAGGAGTTGTTAAACGATCAAATTTTTATACATACAAAACAATGGACTGTGTATTTGATTTTTTTTCATTTTATTTTCAAAAATATTATTGAAATTTAATTTTAAACCTAAAAAACAATTGTTTGTTATTATAGTAGTTAGGTATAAGTTGGTATATATATTTTATAATCAAATGTATCAAACCCTTACTTTTCAACAATGGTTTAGTTAAAGGAGGAGATGTAACTGGTAAATTTAATGAAGGTATTTCACCATATTTCAATCTAAAAAAATATTCATAAACAAAAAATGTATAATATAATACTAATACTATAGATATGTATAATTTACAATCTTCTACTAGAACCCCTGTTCGGTACAAAATCTTCTGGTTTAAAATGGTTTGAACAAATACTATAATTTAGACTCAGATGTAAATGTCCAAAAGTTCTCATAACTTCATTTATTTTTGAATTTTTTGCAAACTTAACCCATTCTTGAGAACTGAAATTTGTAATATTATAAACAATAATAATTCTAGTGTATTATGATTTACGAATGATTTTTATAATAAACAAATAGGTAGTTACATATGAACGTCTTTTGGAAATGAGTGAAAAGACAATCTCTGTTGACCACTTAAATCATTTTTACAATGATTTATAGCGCATACTTTTTTGGACACCATTTTTATTTTTTAAGCAGTTAAAAGTAATATAAGTAATTACTACGCCTGTTATTAACTTATGAATCTTGTTAATTGATGACAATTATTGATATTCAATCTTCTAAAATGGTGGGAAGTATTATCATATTTTAAGGAGTAAAGTTAGACAATTTAATATCAATCTCGGGGGGAATTGATAAGACCGGTCGCCAGGTTTTACAGTAGTAAGTGTCCCGTATTGTCGTATATAGTATTTGGAATAATATCGTTTTTAATGGTAAAGTATAGAAATAAATGAAAAATGATTTCTATAAAATATTCTTATTTTTTTTTAAACAACAAGTTTAGGCATCATAAAATACAATACAACATAATTAATATTTACATACACAATACCATATAATGCCAACTGAAAAATCTGACTTCAATTGATAGCAGGAGTTCGCTATCTAGTTCTTTATAGAAATCTGTGGTAGATATAAGTATATCATATACTTAACTAGTAAGAACAGTTAATAATATAATAGCATTAAATTGATTCCGTTGAACGTAAATTTGCTATGTTGTATGTATGTAAGACGGAGACAACACATGCGGTTGTGGCGTCCTCTTAAGGGCCGCGACACACTACAGCGGTTTTGACGCGTGGTGAAAACGCGCGAGCACCGCGCGTCGAAAACGCGGGATGGAAATGCATACATGTGTAAATGAAGTGCGACAGACTAGCGCGGTTTTGACGCGCGTTGCCGCGTGACACCGCTGCCTGTCGCGGTTTTGCGTTTTGAACGCGTTGACGCTTGGAACCATAAGGCCGCGTGTACATTGGCGAGCGGCGAGCGGCGCGTTAGGAAAAAAATTTAAGCCCATGTAATTAAACCGGAGTGTGTACATTGATTACTAGCGGCGAGCGGCAGTTGTGAGCGGTAGCGACGGGTCACGTCGCGTCGCATCACAGATCGAACATGTTCGAATTTTGACGCGCGTTGCTCTTGAAAATAATATAGAATACTGAAATCAGTTTACAGTTGTTATTTTACTTGTTAACAAGCAACATCGCTCATGTCGAAAAAGACAAGTCAAAATACACGGAAAATTTTAATTTCCGAGGTGCAGACAAAACCAAGTCTTTGGGATGACACACATCCGGGATATAAAAATTGTGAAAAGAATAAAAAAAAATATGGGCAGCAATTGGAAAAATCGCTGGATTGACTGGTATTATACATTTTATAATATA
>NW_026083326.1:0-43623 GCF_020184175.1 Aphis gossypii
TATCTAAATTCGAACTTTAAATGCTTATAAAAAAATTGTGCTTATGTATTTTTAATAATTGCATGTATCTAAATTGTCATTTCTTTTAGAGTTACATCAAAAATCATAATCGATTTTGTATAAAATCGATGTTGTGTAAAAATTCCCGTTTTTTCCTTAATTTTTCATTTGTTTTTCACGCCACTTAAGAAAACCATGGATTTTTACTATTTACCACCCAAAGTACCAACTAGATTCACTCTCCTATCAGGATAGGTACTGTAGAAGAAAATCTAAGCATTTTTATTGTACATAAAGGTGGCAACTGGCAATAGAATATACAAAAAAAACATTCATCATTGTAAAATCAATACATTCATCGCTCCGCTCAAAATCATAATATATATAATATCTTTTTTACAATATTTAAATATAAGTACCAATATTAATATATCTATTCATATTTTAAAAATTTGTCATATAAATAATTTAAATTTTTTTGCATATTTTATGGCATCTTTAATACTTTTTAGTGCATAAAAATCCGCGCTCTACTTATAACCCACCCAAATGGAACAATTTATGATTATGAAATGTTGAACACTATAGGAATTAGTTATACACAATTGAGCGAACTTTCTTCATCAGCTGAGCTTCCATTTTTATCTTCCACTGCGTATTTGAAACATTTATCAGTTGTTAGTGATGTTATTAAAGATACGGCCATAGATGAAATGTTGAAAGCTGGAAATGAGGAACGGCAACTGGCCATAGAAAGTGGTAATATAGATGAAGATGGAATTCCGATGTGCACGGTAATCGCAGATGGACAATGGTCCAAACGAAGTTATAAAACAAAGTTTAATGCATTTTCAGGAGCGGTGAGAATTTTATTTTAACTTAATTTTATTTTTTTAAATTATTATAAGTACGCAATACGTTATTTTTTGTAAAACCAAATGTTTCTAATAATAATCAGAATGCCATTTTAACACTATATAGGCTACAATTATTGGATTTAACACTAGGAAAGTTTTATTCGTGGGTATACGCAATAGTTATTGTTCAGTATGCCAGAGAGCTATGACAAGGAAAGAAGAGCCATCCAGTCATAAATGTTTTCTTAATTGGAAAAAGTCATCCACAGGCATGGAAGCAGATGGTATTCTTGAAGGCTTTTCAAGCAGTATAAACATGCACGGGCTGAAGTATAACAAGCTTATTGGTAAATATTATTAAAATTTGATTTTTATAGTATAGCGTAAAACAACAATTATTAGGGTATTGATTTGTTTATTTCTAGGTGATGGTGACAGTAGTGTGACCAAAAAGTTAAACGAGGTTTTACCATATGGCAGTAATTTTCAAATTAAAAAAATAGAATGTAAGAATCATCTGTTAAGAAATTATTGTACAAAGTTGACCGCGCTTACAAAACAGACCAAATATTCAATAGTCATTCGAAAATGTATAACATCGAATATTTTGCGTTTCCGTTCAGATATAACCAAGTCAATTGACTATCATATAAAAACTGATGTGCCTATTCACAACAAAATTGAAGGTTAATATTTTTATTTTTTAATAATATAATATAATTTAGGTATAATATTATGAATAAACAAATTACCTAATCTATTAATATTAGTTCACGTTACTATATATTTTATTCCATATTATTGTACGCAATATTTCTTATATTTTATGTATTTTACAGTTTTTACTGTCAGTCAGTCTATATTTCTAAAGATAATTTGTTAAATATTTATACCTATAGGAACTGCTATAAATTATTTATTTTTCTATTACAGTAGTTTATTTTATTATAATTTTTGTTATTGTTTTAGCAATTAGAAGAGATATTTCCAATAGCATATATCATAGATTAGGACAACATAGTAATTGTGCTAAGTACTTCTGCTCTGGTTCAAAAAATGGGGAACCAAATTTGGTACCTGAAGCAGAGAGAACGGGGATAATGACGGATATGCGAAATATAGTTTATAGGCTCACTATAAACGCCGATAGTTTGATAGAAAACGTAGATAATAATCCATGTGAGCAATTTAATTCTATCATAAATAAACACATTGGTGCAAAAAGAATAAATTTTACGCAAGGACACAACTATCAGACTAGAGTTGAAGCAGCTGTGGTTGCATACAACTCTAAAAACTACATCCGAGCTGTACACAAAAAAATTATGACTAAAAGTCCAGGTAATTTAACAATTGTTATGTAAAATATATCTTTGTGTATTATTATATATTTTTTAAATCCAACTTTTAGAATATTTTTTCAATTATATTAAATATTTTTTTGTACTAAAACGATTTAAACAGGTAAATTTGGTAAACGTTATATAAAAAATATAGAACGTATTAGAAACAAAACGATATCAAGAAGAAGAAAATTATTTGATGAAGGGCACAAACGAACTAAGCCAAAATCAAAATTCAGTGGACCCGATGTCGATTATGGGCTAGCTGAACCGTTGGATAATTGTATGCCTATCGAAGAGTTAGAAAGAAAGAAACAGCTTTTCATTAATAAATTATTAAATGTCGACCGCGAACAATTAGAAAATAAGACAAGGGAACAAAGTCTTAATCAAGTTTGGTTTGTCGAACGAAAAAAAAGATTGACTGCTTCTCACTTTGGTGATATATGTAAAATGCGACCAAACACGAGCTGCCGAAAAAAGGTCCACAATTTGTTATACAAGTTCGGTACAACAAGTAAAGAAATGAATTACGGAATTCAAATGGAACCATTAGCCAGAAGTGTTTTTGAGACATTAATCGGGGTCTCAGTTAAACTATGTGGACTTTTTACAGATAATCAATTTCCGTATTTAGCTGCAAGTCCTGGTAATATTCTACACATTATAATAAAACAATTTTTTTTATCAAATTATGTAAATGAACCTATTCTAATCTATAGACGGAGTAATTGATGAAAATGCAATAGTGGAGATTAAGTGTCCATACGCGGCAAAAGATTCATTAAGTGCAGTTGAAGCGGTTCAAAATAAAATGGTATGGTAATATGCATTTATATATGTATAATAGTATATTCAACATACTGCATTTAAAATGTATATCTACGTTCATATAATATTATAAACATATCTATTCAGTTACAGTACTGCAGAATAGATGATTTTGGTAAAATTGTTCTCAAAAAGGAACATAATTATTATTACCAAATTATGGGACAACTCAGAGTTACAGGGCGAAATGTTTGTTACTTTGTAATTCATACAAACCAATGGACAGACATACAAATCATCCATTTTGATAATGAATTTTGGGAAAGTACTATGTTTAACAAGTTGAAGATGTAAGTAATAAAATATATCATAATCTAATTATTTATCACCAATGGATACCTATAGTATATACTTAATATACTGATATAATATGCCATATACAAGTACTTATAAATAAAATATATGTATTTTATTATTATTTCATTATTTTAGATTTTATTTGGAATGCTTGTTGCCCGAAATTGTAGATCCGCTTTATGGGAAAAGGATGCTAATCAGTGACATAAGAGAGCCAGAACACATTTTGAATGCTCAAAACAAAAAAAAAAAAATCAATTAAGTAAAACTACAAAAATGAATTGTTGTTTATCCTTAAATATTCCTCATAAAATATATATAAAACATATTATATTCCGTGTAAAATATTTTTAACTTGAAAAGTAAAAACGTTTGTAGAGCGACTACGGTTATAGCATAGAAAAATAATTAAAACATAGGTACATACTAATTATTGACTTCCGAAAAAATAATATTAAATATTAATGTTGTGAAATGTGAATGGTGTTCGACAATTATATAATATATAATATACCTAACAATAAATAATATTAGGTCCATAAATATTTAATATCGTACCACCAACTCAATAGATCTCTTAACCTTTATTTGTACAATTAAACCTATATAATCAATGGTATTATGGTAATGCATTCGAAAATATTGGAAAGTATAAAAATAAATACATAATAGGTATGTCAATATTGTTATTCTTACAAACTAAATGTAAATTGTAAGTTAATGTACGTGAAATATTGTTAACTCGAATATTTAGATATTTGGGTTACTGTTATAAGTTAGATATTATTTACTGTATTGGTGTACTATACCTATATATTTTTTAATGAGTAAGTATCTAAAAATGAAATAAATACAGGTCACGTAACTGCGCAAGTACGCGCGATTGCGCGAATATTAAACTTATTACGGCGGCAATGCGGCATAATAATATAACGTGTTTTATATTCACGCGACCCGCCGCAGACAAAGGTTGAGTAAATAATAAACGTAGCTCCCGAATGAGCACAATCGTAGGCCTGCCGTCGACTGTGAGTAGTGGGCGCGGCTTAAACGTCGCGTGCTTGCGCATCGCGAAAACACTTAACAGCGCATTCTCTTGGTCATTGCACGGTTTCGTTTGCCCGTGTGGCGTCCTCTTAAACACAATAAAATATAAATTAATTTTAACCATTAAACCATAATAATATCAATCTAACTATAGAAAATATATTCTACTATCATAAAATGTTACCCGAATAGGTTAATTCAAATTTAATACACCAGAGCGCGCGTCGTTAATCTGTGATCCCAATAGACTTGCAAAAATCTACTATTAATTTGTCTGTAATTGTTTCTGTTTATGATTTTTTGATTGCATTCATTCATGATGTTAGAAATAATTTTGATAACTTTGAATTAGAATCTAAAAGCTTTAACATTAATTCTGAGTTTTGTGATAAAAGAAAAAAACAGTTTTCCAAATCTAGAATTTTAGATGATACTGCAAATAACCCAGTTGTTAATTTGTCTAAAAACAAGATTATATTGTAAACACATTATATGTTCTTTGTGATAAATCAATTTCTGAACTAGTCAAACGTAATAATGCATATAAACTGTTGGAACAAAACTTGGGTTTTTTATATAAAAATAACTCTGGCCCGCAAAAGAAGTATAATATTTTACATTTACGTAAAAATAAAATTAAAAATACAGTATACATTCTTCATATTTAATCCCGTATCGCCATATCGTAGCGTTTTTGTTGTTACAATGTCATTTAATTATATAAATAGCATTACCGTATCTTATATTATTTTCGTACGATCACCATGGCTGTAGTAATATAGCAATATATAGCAATACAACATATAGTAATATTACTGTGCTCGTTGCGCGATCAATTTTATCTACATTGTAGCATAACAAAATTACTTTGTCATGCATTGTAGTTTCTACAGCCATCGTGATCAGTCGTTATTCGTCTGTGGTCAGGACTAATATAAAGTTAATGTTGTTATTACGTTGTGTATTGTAAAAGCTCATTATGTCTAACAAAAAACGGAAAATCGACTCGGAATGTCGTGTTTTTAAAAATCAGTGGGATGACGATTACTTTTGTATAGAATGGCAAAATAAATGTATGTGTATAATATGTAAAGAAACTATTGCAGTTAAAAAAGAATATAACATAAAACGACATTATGAAACTAAATATAAAGACAAATTTAAAAATCTAGAAGGAAAAGAAAGAGTAGAAAAATTTAATTTCTTAAAAAAACATCTTAATTTTCAACAAAATATATTTAAGAAAAAATGTGTACAAAACGTTTCTACTGTCCGTGATAGTTATAGAGTTGCTCAGTTAATAGCCAAAGAAAGTAAATCGTTTTCTGATGGAAAATTTGTGAAGAAGTGTATGTTATATGTTATTGATAAAATATGTCCTGAGAATAAATGTTTGTTTGAACAAGTTAGCTTGTCACGCCAAACAATAACTAGAAGAATAGAAGATCTTGGACTCAATCTTTTTGAACAAGTGCAAGACAGAGTAAAACATTTTCAATGTTTTTCAATAGCATTAGATGAGAGTATAGATATGGCACAACTTCTATATTTTTTACGAGGTGTGAATGCAAGTTTTGAAATAACAGAAAAGTTGGGAACGTTGGAGAGTTTGAGTGGTACTACAACAGGAGAAGATATATTCAAAGCTTTATTAAATACATTCAAAAATCTAGGTCTTGATTTTGAAAATCTTGTTAGTATTACTACAGATGGTACAAAAAGTATGATAGGCTCTAAGAGTGGAATAATCGGAAGAATAAACTCAAAAATGTCCGAACTAAATCTATCTCCACCAATTGGAATTCACTGCATTGTTCACCTTGTTGAACACTTTCGCATTATGTGGGAAAGTTTTATATTTAGAAAATTTTATGTCTATTGTAGTACAAATTATTAATTTTATAAGGTCACATGGATTGAATCATCGTCAATTTCAAAATTTTCTTTCAGAAATAGAGTCTGAGTATAAAGATGTTTTATATCACAGTAATGTACCTTGGCTAAGTAGAGGAAAAATGTTGAAAAGATTTTTTTTCCTGCGCCATGAAATCAAAATTTTTTTAATTGAAAAAAATAAACAATATATTCAATTAAATGATAGTGAATGGCTATGGGATTTAGCAACATTAACAGATAAAATACATCATCTGAATTTGTTAAATCTTAAACTACAAGAAAAAGAAAAACTCGTAAGTACATTGTTCGAATAAGTAAAAGCTTTCCAAAGTAAATTATCTTTATTTCTAAATCAAATTGAAGAATTAAATTTCTCCCATTTTGAATGTTGTGCTACTCTAATCCTTCAATGCGCAATATTTTTTTTTTTTTAAGCAATTTAAATTATTATGACTAATTTTTAATAGCTAAATTCGGGAAAAATAGTTAAAAAAACACCAGACTCATAGTTTTTTGTAGAAAACTAATTTTCAGTTTGTTGCAATTATGCAACATTGCGCACAAAAAATATACATATTTTTACATTTGTTTTTTATTTTACTCGAGAAACAACTTTATTAAATTCTTACAAAAATAACATAAAATATTAACTTTTCTGCATTTAAAATATATGATTAACAATAAAAAATAATAGTATATTATGTGATAATACCTTTTATCACAATAAAATTACATTAGGTATATATAGTAATAAAAATAATAACAACTGAGGTAGTGATACCACTATAATGTATGGAACTTTTCAAAACACTCTTTGGTCCTTGCAACACACATATAACAGTTGCACTTGGTACATTTGAAGTATGTGAATCCCTTGCATGGTGGAACCTTACAGCGTCATCTTTTAGCTTGTTGTCTTGGTAAATGACCAATGTTATCACTTCTCGTATCCTTGGTTAGAATGTGTGTAGGTCTAGTTCTATTTACCTTTTTCATGAGAGCTTCTAATGAAGTAGATCTTCTTCTCTTGTTGGTGTACATAATCCAGTACCAGTAAGTGAAGAACCTATTTCTACCCTCCAATCAGCTAAAGTGTATTTTACTGGCTCGTTTTTTTCAAATTGTACCCTTTTAAATAAAAGCCACGAGTTTACGATAGATACATCAATGAGATGATACCATAGTCTAATATACCATTTTCGTGAGCGAAGTTTAATTTTGTATCTGCCTATCAAACCATCTAATAAGTCTACACCCCCCATAAAATGATTGTATTCTTTTACTACAAAAGGACAATTTACATCAACTCGAGTTTTACTTCGTCGACCAAAACGTTTTATCAAATTTTTTGGTTCAGCACCAGCATATGTAGATAACAAAGTTACAACTTTATTATCTTTCCAAGCTGTAATATATAATGGAGTTGACTTATACGAACTTATCCTTTCTGAAATAAACCCATGTTCTTTATTTTTAATTATTTTTTCATCCGGTAATTGATTATTAGGAACTCTATTTTTCCGAACAGTACTTAGAGCCAATATTCCTCTATTAAAAAGATTACACATTAATGGGACTGATGTATAATAGTTATCAAAGTATAACCGGTGGTTTTTATTATTTGGAACATTTTTTGTCAAACGAATCACCACATTACTACTAGCACCGATATCAATATCATCATTTATACGAAATTTTGGATCGTTTTCCTGTCCTGTATAAATTTCTAGATTGTACGAATACCCTCTATAATCGCATAATACAAACAATTTATAACCCCATTTATGGGGTTTATTAGGCATGTATTGTTTTAACATATTCTTTGCTTTTGTTGAACACATTTGTTCATCTAAGGATAGATCTCTTGAATAGGGTATTTTACCAAATCGATCGTTTAAATAATTTACAAGCGGTCTTAGTTTAAAAAGACGATCATACCTAGGATCAGCATAAGATAACATATTTTCATTATTATTGAAATGTAGTACTGCTCTAATCGCTTCAAACCATTTTTGACTCAATGCATTATATATAGGGGGAAAACCAAGATGCGTGCTCCAATAATCCCTCACTTTAGGCACTTTGACAACAGATGAATAAACACATATTCCCACATATCTTTTTAGTTCTGTAATAGAGACATGAATAGGTTTGTTTGGATTTTTTCGTATAGAGAATCCTTCAGTTTCTTGTTGAATATTTCTATACAATTCATCAGTAAAAAAAAAAAGAAAAAAATTGTAGAGGTGTATTTAATTTACATATATCATCGGGTAGAGAAAACATTATTATGAGGTCTAATATTTTCATCAAATACCAAACTACCCTTTTTCCACTTCATACTTTTTACATCTACCGGACTAGGTATTTGTTGTGTTGAAGGACAAGGACGGGTTTGATAAATTGGGGAACGTGTACGATTTGTAAGATGACTTACTGGAGGAGGCGTGTATGTAGTGTTGCGTCCCGACTAGGTCGATTCATGCATCAACGTACAAAATGAATACGTCGTGTTGTTCAAGTATAAGTTAATTGTTTATTAAAATAAGTCTTGCACGAATACAAATATTATAAGCTTAATGTAGAATATATAAAATAAGATGGTGAGTGGTGTTACGACCTGCCTCAGAAACTGATATCAAAAATGACTTGAGTGGTGTTACGACCGGCCTCTGAGTGTCATAGATATCCCTATTCGTTGGTTATACAGTAACCGTCTGTCGAGCTCTTGTCTCGATCCCTCTTATATATGATTTCTTACAAGAGTGGGCGGTGACTTCGTCATACGAGGGGTCCCGGAACGACTGCTTGTGTATTCTTACCCATGATTCTTATCGAATCGTTAAGACACCGAGTTTCGACTTTTGCAAAGAGACGTGTGAATTTACTTTAATTGTCAAATTATTATATTAATATAATATTCTACTCTCTCGTATCCTGTACTCGTGTGCCTGTGGTATTAATTTTACAAGTTAGGAAATTTGACATTGTATGATCTTATGCATATAAAATAATCGATACGGACAGTATAGGTCCGTAACAATACATATTACATTATGTAGTTATATAAGAGCAGGTACCTATATAGTTTTACTATAGGTTCATTAGATTCATAATTTAATGCCTGTTTAGTCTCCATTATCCTCATTTCATTTATCACCTTTTTCTTTGAATTATTTTCCTTAGTTTAAGTCTTAGATAAACCTTAAGGTTGATGGAGTAGTAGGTACTAATATATAGTAGTATGATACAGATACAGTAACCACCATGAATTAAGATCAATTAATAAATTAGGTAGGTAATTCATGCTAACCATCAACCATGTACAGTAAAGCAGACGGTAATTAAAAAAAACTTTTTATTTTGTGGGTTCGGTAAATAGGTAGATACATATTAAAAATATGGATGTTAATAAATTACTTGCAAGTAGTTTAAGTTAGCTTCAGACGAATAACCTTCTATTCTACGAATACTATTAGGTCCATTTCCCCATAAAAAAATTATTATTCAACAAAACTGAAAAAAGGATATCAGCATTAGAATTTATGAACACAACACAAAGAAAAAAAGAATTGTGTAGTGTATACTTGTAAGACATTTGGTTTACCAGAAAAACTCAAATCTTCGTGGATTAGAAAAAAGTTTTACTTTTTTAAGTTTACGTGATTTTTGGAAATTAAAAAAAAAAATTGGGATACAACAAATGGACTTATACTCCAACACTAAAAATATATTTGTGATCCAGGTGGTATTGTAGTGAACTTGCAGTGACCCCAAGTGCGGTAGGTTCTGCACTCGTCACACAATTATATATAAATATTCACCTATTCCATATTTCTACATGCATAAATAACAAGCCAATAAATTATTGTACTACGTGTTGAACTATCATAAATAGTAAAACGATTATGCGCTAGTAAAGTGACTATGTCGGTTTACTACAGTATTTATACCTAATACGAATGTTCGATCTTTTTGACTGTCGAGTGTTGCGCTTTGTAACCATGATCATGTTCGCTGCGCGCCGTCAGCTATGTTGGCTAGATTGTCGTTAACGGCGTCTTGCCGCCGGCGAACCGGTGCGTTCGTTGTCCGTTTTGTTGTTCTGATCCGTTCGTTAAAGCGCACGCACATAGCTCGTCCGTGCCGCCTTCTTCTTTCGTTGTTCACGAAAAGCACGTTTTTCCTCTCGCCGTCGTTCAACGGTCATTGTTTGCGTTACGTGTTATTTTAATAGTGCTGTTGCTCCACTAGCCTACTGTTGCCGTACAGTTTGATCTACGTTGCTCCACGAGATCGGTGGTCGTTGCTTTCGACCCGCCCTACGCTCGGGTGCACACACACATAAACCACGTGTCAACTGGCTACTTCAACGTGTTGCTCCACACCGGTGTCCAGTTCGACCAAGGTTTCTCTCGTTCGACTGCTCGTTTGCAGAGTCAAGCAGCTCAGCCACCTCAAGACGTGCAGTCATTAGCAGCTCAGCCATCTCAAGACGTGCAGTCATTAGCAGCGGTGCAGGCCAGTCGGTGACCCCCCCTCTCCTTGTATTTTGTTTTAGCATTTATTATAATATTGTCTCGTGCGTGTATAGAATTAATACACGCAATTATTTGTATTATTAATTATAAATTTATAGTTCTTATTTTATTTGCCCTACCTACATTAATCCTAAGGACTGTGTGTCAGGCGACAACCGTCCATTAGGATCGCCGACGCAAACAACGAATAAAAATATTAAGCTATACAATATTAATTATATTAGGGACCCATTTAAATATTTAAAAATATCCTTTTTTAATAATATTTTACTTATTTATTTATATATTATTACGTTGTTATATAGATATCCACTATAAGTATTTTATATTATATTTTCTTACAAATAATTGAATGATTGTTAAAAAACGAATTATTAATGATTTTCAGTATACAATTTATTTGTTCATTAGTTGTCCGTTGGAACTCTCTACACATCCATTTATCCATTTAAATTATATTATTTTTAATAATAGTATAGTTAAGATTGTTACTTTAATAGGATATCGATAACAGTTAAATTAGTCTTTGACCGTGCTAATACAATACAATTGCGCGCACTCTTAACCATTTTACCTGTAAAAAACACGACAAAATTGGACCTTACCAATATATTTTGAGCACATAGACATTTCAAAGGTTCAAATTTGACGGCGGTATTCTTTTGTCATGTATTATCACAATATCCCATGTGGTATTGTGACTAGACCTATAAACTGGCCTAGACTGTGGTTTAATAAACAATAAACCCATAATATTAGACTGATCAATTGTAAGTAAAAAAAAAAAAAAATAATAATAATAAAAACATTGTTTGGAAGATAAGGGATATTACAAATTTAAAGATATTTTAGGCAACTTTAGATTATTATTTTCATTCCCGTGTTCGATTTCGTCACGAGCAGTTCAACACAACATAAATTATTTTTTTAAATTTTAATTGTGTGCTGTGTATTTGTGAATAGTTTTAAGTTTTTGAGATAGTTTTAACAGCATTTTATTCAACATCAATCTACAACCATGTAACGGGTAAGTAAAACAAAATATTCTTAAACTTTTAACTATAATATACTGCATACTTACCTACTATACCTATGAAAAATTACTATTAATGAATAATAATTGTATTTAATTAAATGAGCGATGATTATAAAATAATAATTTATTACTAAATAAAATAAATTATTAACGAAAAGTAAATTTTTATATTATTCAGTTATTAAAATTGTTTTATTATAGAGAAACAATATAATTTCAAACAAGATTATTTTCATAGACGAACATATTTTAACAAACATTTAAAATATTTAAGAACAATTAAATTTTATATTCATTGTTTGTTTGAAGTGCTTATTAAAACATGAAAAAGCTTTGTCAAGTGAGCACCGCTCTGCTATATATTAGGTGTCGTGTGGTTTACTATAAATCGTTATTTTACTAATGAATTTTTTATTTCATACAAATTTAAACTAAGGATAAAATTGTATAATTGACCAACGTTTAAGTTCTTTTATAATTATTGTAAGCCAAACTTATGGAAAATCTAGTATTAAATTTTCAACTCTTAGTTAGGTACTTATACAAATTTTTTTATTATTTTTAACTACAAAATAATTTACAAATATTCATGATTTTGACGAATTTTTGTTAATATTTGAACTTCAAATATGTGATATTATATATTATAATATTATATGATATATGATTTTAGCGCAAGTTAGGGATTTTAGTGCACACACATAACAGGTCCTATATTAATGAGACATGCAATAAATATTTTACTCTGGTTTTAATATTAAGCGGACAAATATAATAAATCCGGACTTTTTACTTTAGTCAAAAACAATTCATTCAATTTTGAATGTATAATGTTTTAGATAATATTATTTTTTGTTAACCTATTTATAAAAAATGAATACGCCTGGATGTATTATTTGTTAGAAAATCTATTTTTAACACTTTATGCCGTTTTAATCACTAATGATACGTCAATACATCAAAATAATATTATTTTTATCGATATGATATTATTATTATTCTTACTATCATATTTAAACGTGTGACGCTCGTGTCATATTTTGTTGTCGTTGTGTCTCCAGTCTATCTTAAATTTGTCAATAAATTTTATTCAATACAAATTATAGCTATGATTGTGTATGATATATATTTATATTTTTTGTATTTAAAATTTGATGTCTTTATTAATCATAAAATAACATTAAAGGACGGGTTTTATTCGACTAAAAATTTGATGAACACTACTTTTTATTTTTCACAGAAAATTTAATACTTTTTTTCATTTTATTAACCTTTTTACGACAATTATATATTATATCTAATTAAGCATACCTACCAAAAAATTAGTATTAAGTACATTTCAACTATTTATATTATTAACTAATTAGAGTTTAAGAGTATTATATTTTCAAGTATTTTGGTTTATCTAAACATTTTTTTATCGATATTTATATATATAAAAAAAAAAAACTACAAAAACGAATATTTCAAATGCATATAAATAGCCTTAAAATAAGCAAAGTATTTTAAAAATTAAATTATGTAAAGAAAATTCTAATCAAAATAAATGATGAAATTTTCAAGTAACTGCGACTTATACTTTTTGTATTATAACAAATATTGAAAATCGTTTGAGGATAAATTGTTATCGTTATGCGATTTCGTAAAAATTTAAAATTCAAATGCTCATAAAATTTCTTAAAAAGAAGCTTTGAGTTTTCTCTATGACTATTTGAAGAAAATATTATGGAAAACTTTAGTTGAATTTTTTAACCTTAGATATAAACACAAAAAATATTTTATGATTTTTCAACTACAAAATTACTTGCAAATTTTTGTGATTTTGACATACTTCGTAATAATTTGAACCTTAAACGCTTTAAAAAAAATATTTATCACTAACAATTTTTGATTTTTTTTTTTAAACTACAATTTATAAGAAACGTAGTATTCAGTTTTCAAGTTTTTTTAATGTTTTGGGCACACGGCATTATTTATTGACACTTCGAAAAAAATACTTAGAAAAATCAAAAATTTCAGTTGTCTATAAGTAACAAAAAAAGCAAAAATATGTTGAAAATTTCACTGTATATAGAAATACTAATATATAGGAGCATTTTTTTTTTAAATGCATTTAAAGCTAAAATTTTTACATAGGTAGTTTGTTAAAATCACAAGAAATTCCAAAATACAAGTACATTTTGTAATTACCTACAATTTATAAATCTTTAGCTAATTTAAAAAGGCTTTAAAAATTAAATACAATACTCCTCTAAAGTATTTCTTACTGGACCTAAACAAAGCTTAAAAATACACAAACCCTATAACTTATTATAAACATTTGAAGAAGTTCAAATTTGAATGAAATTAGGTATTTATACTATGTTAAATATTTTACCAATTATAAATCAAAAATATTTATCTAAGTTTTATTGTTTCTAATGCTGAACGAAACGAGAGATCTAGTGATTTTGCAAGTTATTATATTGCATTAACATCATTTTTATACACTTATTTTTCCGTCATTTCAAAATTAATCACTATAATCATGCAATTTTCAATGAGAATGCATTTTTGTACTAGAAAACTACAAAGAAAATTTCAAATTTTTAATTTTTATTTATAAATATAATTTTTTTTTTAATAAAACACATAAATTATTATGACAAGTCGATAAGGAGATACTTTCTTTGAAAAAACTATTAATATAAATATTAAATACAAATTATCTTCATAATATTGTTATAGTATGTGCCTAAAAAAAAAAAAAAAAAAGCGGGCAAGTGAGTACCGCTCTGCTGTACATTAGGTGCCGTATGGATCATTATTATATATTATAGGAGTGTTAAATTTGAATCCAATGATAGTTATCATTGTATACGAAAAACGATTCTGAACGAAGATGATTTGTCAGCCTAGGATATAATTTCCAGTTGTTGGTGAAAAAGGTGGTTTATGTTTTAATGGCCTGAATACACCAAAATTTAAGTTCTTTTATAATTATTGTAAGCTAAACTTATGAAAAATCTTGTATTAAATTTTCAACTCTTAGCTACCTATACAAACATTTTTATGAATTATACCTGCAAAATAATTTGCAAATATTCATGGTTTTCACGAATTTTTGTCAATATTTGAACTTCAAATGCTAATAGAATACAATTGTACCTATATTTTCTTATAATGTTTTAATCACTATAAGAATAACATATTAGGAACTTTGTATAAAATTTTCAAGTATTTTGATAGGGCCAAAAAAATTTTATGATTTTTCAACTTCAAAATTACTTGCAAATTTTCGCGTTTTCGACAGATTTCGTAAAAATTTGAACTATAAACGCTTATAAAAAAAAATTGTGACTAACGATTTTTAATTTTTTTAACTACATTAAAAACAACTCATAAGGAACCTTGTATTAAATTTTCAAAACTTTTGGTCATCCAAAAATTTTTTATCGACACTTTAAAAAAAATTTCTCAAAAAAATCGAAAATTTCAGTGGTCTATAAATAACTCAAAAAAAGTCAAAATTTTTTGAAAATTTAACTATATACGGATACCACTGACATTAACATTTGGTGAAAATTTCAAGTATTTTCAGTGATTAGTTTTTGAATTACAACCATAAAAAAAATCGATTTGGTCGAAAACTGGTTTTGCGTAAAAATTCCCGTTTTTCCGTCATTTTTTTTTGGTTTTTCCCGGCGCTTTTGAAAACTATTGGAAATTTTTTACTTTTGACCCCCCAATGTACAAACTACATTCACTTTCCTATCCGAAACAGGGTCCACTTTTTAAAATCGGAACACTTTTACTGCTCCAAAACGTGGTGACAGACACAAAAAAAAAAAAAAAAAAAAACACACATCATTGTAAAATCAATACATTCATCACTTCGTTCAGAATCTAAAAAAAATGTAAAAAATTAAAAAAACGATATATTAACAACTTTCAAGATGCTTGTCTGATATAGTGGACCGATTCTTACTCTTTGTGTTTTTCATTCTTGAAAACAATTGTTCGCAAATGTAGGTACTGCCGAAAAGCGAGAACATGAATAAGGCATGGTCATGAAGGACTGGATATGTTTCTTTGGGTAGATATAATTTATAAAAATCTAGTATAGATGACATATTGAATTTTTCTTTGAGTTGAATATCTGATTGCAACTCAATGCATTCCATTTGAAATTTAGTTTCCACAGCTGGAATGTCAACCGAAAATGGTGTTGCGAAAATAGCAAAGAGTTGACTATTCTTACGAAAATCTTGAAAACGGGTTTCAAATTCATTAATTAAAATTAAAATCAAAGAAGCATATTTCTCGCTATTCTTGGGGTTGTACTTGGCCAACACAGGGAAATACATAAAATTATTCACCTTAACTTGACTTTGCCATAATTTAAGTTTCAGTTCAAAGGCAGTTATTATTTGAAACATATTACTAATGAGTTGATTTTTACCTTGAAGACGTACGTTTAACTCATTTAAATGAGTAGTTATGTCAACTAAAAAAGCTAAATCCATAAGCCAGTTTTCATCTTCAAACTCTATGACAGGTTTTCCTTTTGACTCCATGAACGACTTTATTTCATTTCGCAAATCATAAAATCTTTTGAGCATTTTACCTCGACTAAGCCACCTTACTTCTGAAAAGTAAACAACGTCTCCAGAATCTGCTTCCATGATTTGAAGGTAGTCTTGGAATTGACGATGATTTAGTCCCCTAGCTCGAATAAATGTAACACATTTTATGACAATTTGCATAATGTTGTCCATTTTCAAAGCTTTCGCACATAAATTTTCCTGATGAACAATACAGTGGTATCGCATCAAACATTTGTTTCCAACTAAAACCGCATGGTCTTCTATTAATTTTGTAAGTCCTTCTTTTTTACCTACCATAGCAGGGGCACCATCCGTAACTATACCTGATATATTAACCAAGTTTAAAGAAAATTTATAAAGTGTAGTTTCTACTGCCTCGAATAAATCACGAGCTTTTGTAGTGTCTTTCAGTGGTACTAAAGAAGCCATTTCTTCAGATATATTGAATTCATTATCAATACCTCTAACAAAAATAGCAACTTGTGCCGTGTCCATTACATCAGTACTTTCATCAATAGCCAAAGAATAATATTTGAAAGAACGGACTTTTTCCTCCAGTTTATTTTCGATGGATTTTCCAATGTCATCGATTCGCCTGCTTATAGTCTGATGAGACAGACTAATTTTTGAAAAGTCTGTTTTTTTATCAGGACACATTACATCTGCAACACTTTCCAAACACTCCTTTATAAACTCGCCATCAATAAATGGTTTTGATTTTTTTGCAATCAAAGATGACACTACATAACTAGCTTTTGTAACGGTTAGGGACTCAGAAGTAACTTTTTTAATACTGAGTTGCTGAGAAGAAAGACATGTTTTTAATTCTAAAATTTTTTGTTTCCGAAAAAAACCTTGATAACAGTCCATTTTGGTTGCATGTTTTTGTAAATAACGTCTTCTTAAATTATAATCTTTAAAAACTGAAATAGTTTCCTTACAAATTAGGCATAATGCTACATTTTTCATTTCTATAAAAAAGTATTCCGCTGTCCACTTTTCGTTGAATATTCTTCCTTCATCAGTTACTTTTCTCTTCTTATTGGATGACATTTCGCTTTTTGATTATTAGTTTATTATACAAATCAAATTTATAAAATTGTTATTAAATAAATAATAATATTGAGTACTAACACCACTGTTCTGAACAAAACGTGAACATCTGACCATCACTCGCGCACAACTGTATGTCTGTACTAGATTACATGTGCTTAGTAATAATTCTATATAGGTAGGTAGGTATTTTATTTTTATTTGTTGATAAATGACACAGGATATTGGTATCGGAGCCAATAAAGATAAAACACTAATAAAGTTTATCTTTAGGCCCGATGCACACGTCCTTATGTAATAAAAGATAAGATGCCGCAACGGTAAAAATATGGACGTGTGCATCGGCCCTTACAGTTTATTTGATGTTTTATAATTTTATATTCATAAAATAAATTTGTTCTCGTAATATTAATATATTATATACAATTAATTCACGGTTTTTAAATTGAAGTGAGGGCCGCATCAAAATCTACCAAGGGCCGCGGGTTGGACACCCCTGGTGTACAGCATAGCTAGTTGAAATAATGTTTCAATTTCAAACTTTGGGGGTGGTTTCCGATTAAAAAGTATATATCCTTGGTGTATTATAGAGGTCAAAAGTAAATATTTTCCAACAGTTTTCAAAAAAATCGAGAAAAACAGTAATTTTTATGCAAAACTATAGCTTCCGACCAAATTGATTAAATATTATATATATGGTTGTCACTCAAAAACTAATCACTGTAAATATTTGAAATTAATTTTCACTAAATGCTTACATTAGTATTATATATATACAGTTAAATTTTCAAAATATTTTGACTTTTTTGAGTTATTTATAGACCACTGAAATTTTCGATTTTCTGAGAATTTTTTTTTTGAAGTGTCTGTAAAAATATTTTGGATTACCAAAAAAACTTGAAAATTTAATACAAGGTTCCTTATAAATTGTTCTTATTGTAGCTAAAAAAAATTAAAAATCGTTAGTCACAATTTTTTTTTTATAAGAGTTTATAGTTCAAATTTTTACAAAATCTGTCGAAAACGTGAAAATTTGCAAGTAATTTTGAAGTTGAAAAATTATAAAATGTTTTGTGTTTATAACTAAGGATTAAAAATACAACACTAAGTTTTCCATAAGTTTTTCTTCAAGTAGCTATAGAGAAAACTCATAACATCATTATAGGAAAAATTTTATGTGCGTTTGAATTTTAAATTTTTATGAAATAGCGTAACGACAACGATTTATCCCAAACGATTTTAAATATTTGTTATTATTCAAAAAGTATAAGTCGTAGATACTTGAAAATTGTACTAGTTATGTAGACTGACATTTTCTTTAATGATTCATTATTGATTCTTACATGATTCAATTTTCAAAATATTTTGATTTTCTTTGAGCTATTTATAGACAACTGAAAAATTTTTTTTGAAGTGTCAATAAAATTTTTTTGGCCCTATCAAAATACTTGAAAATTTTATACAAAGTTCCTAATATGTTATTCTTATAGTGATTAAAACATTATAAGAAAATATAGGTACAATTGTATTCTATTAGCATTTGAAGTTCAAATATTGACAAAAATCCGTCAAAATCATGAATATTTGCAAATTATTTTGTAGGTATAATTCATAAAAATGTTTGTATAGGTAGCTAAGAGTTGAAAATTGAATACAAGTTTTTTCATGAGTTTAGCTTACAATAATTATAAAAGAACTTCAATTTTGGTGTATTCAGGCCATTATAACATAAACCACCTTTTTCACTAAATTATATCCTAGGCTGACAAATCATCTTCGTTCAGAATCGTTTTTCGTATACAATGATACCTATCATTGCATTCAAATTTAACCTACCGTAGTCCGAGATCCCCTAATGTACAGCAGAACAGTACCTACTTGCCCGTTTTTTTTTATGACGTCGTTAAAAAAGTTATTCAAGGATTTAATTTCTATTTACATTTTTTGTATAACTGAATGCCATTGATTTAATAAACTCATACCGACTTAACTCTCCTCTATTGTACTTTTCTATTGTTTCTTCGTTTTTTAATTGGCGTTCTCTTACTTGTCTATCTTTAGAAAAGTGCTGTAAGTGGATATTATTTAATTTAATATAAACATCAGTTTGGATTTCTTGTACCACAGCTAACCACATATGAATTGGTAGAGAATTACTATAAAAACTTTTGTTAAAAAATGAGTGAAAGGACTCACTTGCATTTGTTGTCCTGATTAACTCTGATGATTTAGCTGCCCAAAGCTTTGGTGGGAACATATTTTTGTCGGATATATAGTTATCAGTTAAATAATCACAGAACTTTTGTAGTTTTTCATTTTCAGGGCAGTCGCTCATTAAATCTTTTACATAAGAATCACCTACTTCTTCAGGATTTAAAAATGGTAAACCAAACGTGTAGTGTATCCACTTACCAACATCTGAAGATTTCTCTTTATAGTGTGTAGCCAAACCAAATTTTTGCACATTTCTCCACTATGATTGGGTTAAATGAAACCTACATCCAATTATTTCTATATTTGGCCAAACAATTTTTATTGCTTTATGTATTGCATATTCAAAATCAACCATACATTTTAACGGCTATAAACGTTATCCAAGGCTATTACATTTTTCGGTGATTTTTTTAAATACAAATGCGTATGTATATTCCGATTTATCAACTAATAGGCAAACAATGGTACATAATGGCCATTTTTATATCCATGAATAGTGAACATTTGTTCATGCAGAATATTTAAACGTGCCATCGACGTATACGTTTTCAATATTGTTCAAGAAATGTAAATTTTATTCACAGGAATATATTATAATATTTTTATTTTCATCGTTATTCAATACAAAATTGTCACCTCTTGTAGTGTTTATTTCAGTTGCGTTAATATACTGATGAACTTCATTTATATCAGTAGGGTTAGGAGGGAGAACTTTTGCACGAGATTTATACATATTGTTCCTTAACCATTTTATATCAACTACGTTTAAATATGATGATGCGTCGTTTTGAGAAATTTCTTTTAATATTATTTTTTTCGGTTTTGTGTGGAGATCTTCTAAAGATTTTTGTTTACATGCTGTGTTTATTATTTGGCGATTAATATTCGATTTTCATATTCATTATGATTGTGTTCTCCGACTGCTGAAGTAAAAGCATCATTTTTATCTGTATATAATTTTGCATCACACGTTCTTGTTACACCTCTCCAACGGGTAGAGTTGTCTTTTTTATAAGTCGATTCAAAATTGTATTTAAAATTATTGTAAAGGACCATACGAGCACCTCTTACTTTTTAAAAATTCCATTTTTATAAAATTTAGTTACTATAATCACGAGAAAAAACACAATCACACTATTCGGCACAAAAGTGAACGACATACTAAAATTAAAGCTGTTATGATTGTTACGTATCGATATCAAATTTGTTAAATTATATTCTATATATATTATATATATATATTATGTTATATCTAATATATTTGTAATCTAGATATTGTTATCAGCCTGTCCGGTCTAGTGTACCGAAGGGTTTTTGATTGTTATTACCCAATATAGTCAGTCGAGAAAGGATATAAAGGTGCCGACTCCTTTATCGAAATATATAGTTTAAAACACTTTAATAAACGTTATAATTACTTATAGGTAAGTCATAATTAATATGAATATTTGTATTATTTTACATCGATGACACTATTTTCCAAAATGTAAAACGTAAAAATGTGGGCGAAAAGAGGAAACTATTTTTTCATTTTTGGTCGAATAGAGGACGTGGGCAAAGGTTAACGAGGTCCAGGATTTTAAAAAACATCTAGAACCAAAGACTTAATTAAACATAATTATAAAATAATTTTCTATTGCTCCGTACGTTAAATTATCACCTATATTCAATTATACATATACCTGAGTACATCAGAAAATATTGTTATAATATAAGTGTGGACTTGAAATCAATAACGGGCTAAGTGCCAAAAAGTTGATATTGATTTATTCACAATTTTTTTGAAACCAGAGGAAAATTGTAAAAATAAAATTCAATAACAATGTAAGACCCTTTAATAACTTATACTTAACACTACTCATGCAAAATATAAGTTTAATTTTGCCCCTTAAAATAAAAAAAAAAATCTTATACTAAAAAAATTATAAAACGTGTTAAGTCACAGCATTATATATCGGTAAAAACGTGCCAAGTGCTAAAGAATTTTTTTTTATTTTTTTACAAATTAATTTATTTAATACAGATATTGGTAATATTAGACTATTTGATAATATTAGACTTAAGTTTTTACAAATAATAAAAAATGTAGAGAAAAAAATAGCTTCATTTACTTAATTAATTTTTCGAAAAATTCTTTATTTTCTTCTTTTAGAAATGGTAGCATTTGCTGAAGATCTTTTTTTTTCGACTGATATTTTATTTTCACATACCAAGGACGGTAAATCCATCTCTTTTATTGTGTTAACTGTCACACCTTTTTTGATGACTTTGCACGCGCTCCAAGCTTCAACTTCATTGAAAGTAGTCTTGGTTTGCACCACACCGGGCTTGTCTTTTGTTATTTTGAGCCAAGAACATTTTGAAATTTGAAGTTTTCCAGTATTTAAGTACATGTCTGCTGCTTTTTTGAAATCATAGAAATTATTGGGTTCTAATAAAGTGACAATAAACGGGTTATTTGGTGTGGCGTGAACAATGAGTTTTACCAAGTCCATTGGAACTTCACACTTTTCAACTCTTTTACGTTTTTCAATTTGGGCGAAATCTCTGTCACAGGATAGAAAGGAATGCCCAGACACTAGGTACTTATGATTAATTTCGTCAAATTTATCTGTGAGTGTTAAATATATCCATAGAAATAATAACATTTTGTTTTTATTTTGGCCCACACAGTTATCAGACCAAATAGTTAGTTTACGTTTCACTGTTGGATTAGAATTCAATGCTTCAAAAACACATGAAGCGATTTCATTTCCTCCTCGGCCGCTCATACCTTCGTGCCATAAGAACATGTGCCCTCTGTTACTGTCACCAAAATGTACACCTAAATTGTAACAGGATAACTGACGCAAGTAAAACATTTGACTATGCGTTAATGAAGGCAAAGATAAGACCTGTTCTAAATCCATTGAAAACATGCAAATATCACTGGTTGGGAGCTGAGACAAAACCGTGTCTTGTTTCATTTGTTGCCTTGCTTTTTCAGCTTTTTTGTGATGAAGTTCTAACATATTTTTGGTATGTTTATCACGTTGTTTTGCCGCTACTTCTGCTGATAACAAATCACATTTACTGCAAGTATCTGTACGTGGTTTATGGAATGAAATATTTGGGCATTTTTGTTTAAACGTTTCAAAGAAAAACCTGTAGGTAACAGGAGAGTCAAGAAATTTATCTTTAAACGAACGAAATAATCTACTGATATTTAAATCTTGGCTTAAATATTCTTTTTTGCTTTTTTTTCTCCCGTAATGACTCTCATCTCTCGGAAAGGAGTTCACATGCTCTATTATAAGGTTTTTATCTGCATCAGTAAACTTGCTTCTATTCTGCGTATTACCACGAGTTTCAGTATATACAGTCTCTCCTTTTTTTTTTTTTTAACACTAGAGTCTCAACTCTGCGTTTAGTAATCCCAAAAACTTCCATAAATAATTTTTTACAGACCTGTATGATGTTGCCCGTTCCATCTGGCATAGAAAAACATACGGTAACTTGCCGTCTGCTGTCCTTCGGATCATCATAATTTCCGTGACGCCTTCTTTTCACCGGAGTAATAATCATCAAACCCATCAAATAAGAATTTTGTTTACAGTTGTCTTTTAAGGCATAAAAGTCATGAAATAGGAGTTTCTTTTGAGTATATGGAACACTACGACAATGAAACTTACATTTACAACTGATCTCTTCTTTTGGTTCTTTTTTTACTTCAACCATAACATTTTTCTTGGTAACGTAAGGTTTTCCTTCACTTCTACGGATTTTTCTTTCATTATGCACTGACTGTTTTTTTGGCATTTTATTAGTAATAAATAGGTAATACTTTGAGTAAAATAAATATACAGGTAATGTGCGTATACCTATTCCGTCTGAACGACCAACATATACTGATAACTGAAATAATTATTTTTATTATAGGACGGATCGCGTAACAGCATGGGAAATAACATTGACATGATCAAAAATAGAAATAATATATTTAGTGGCTTTTAGCACGTTATTTCACCACAAAATCCCGGCACATACCACACACGTTATCTAGCGGATGTTTTTACCTATAATATTATTAACCAAGGCACTTAGCCCGTTTCACATGTTATTGGGCTTGGCACTTAGAACATTTTTCTGAAGCTAATCCAAAAATCAACTTTTTGGCACTTAGCCCGTTATTGATTTCAAGTCCTCAAGTATTAATCTTAGGTATTAATTATTTTTTTATAACTTATACTAGTTCCTTATAGTATTTATATCTAAAGTTTACTTCAATGAAATACTTACTATATTAAAATGCTGTATAAGGTTTTAATTTATAAACACTATTGTCTGCAATTTTGTTTTTGGCTTGTTAAATTAAGGTATATTATTTTCCCCTGTGTTTGATACTTCTGTTCCATAAAAAGGTTTTATTCTTTGCACATGTGTGATATCTATGGTTTTTTTTCCCTTTAAAATTAAATCTACTTTGTAATTTACGTCAGATATTTTTTCAATAGTAGTAAAAGGGCCTCTTTATTTGTTAGCTAATTTCTTCGATTTATCTTTTTCGTTGAAATCGAATTTTGTTAATACTTTTTGTCCCGGTTTGAAATAAAAATTTTTGTGACTTATGTCATATTTAGGGCTCGGAAGTTGATGCATTTTGCATTTTTTTTTTATTTATGTAGTCATTAATCTATCAAGCTAAAAATCCGATTTAGATGGTCTACTAAAATAATCTGAAATTTTTATTTTGCATTTTTTGCCTTTATTTCTCATTTATATCATTTTATCACGGTCTTACATTTTAAATCATTTTTTTTTCGACAAATCCGTCATTTTTCTAAAATATAACGAAATTTTCTTTTACATACATTTAATGCTTCATTTTTTTCATTAAATGTGAAAATGTCATAAAAATAAAATATACCTAATATCTTATATTAACTTTTAAATATAGCTTATTGTTGTTAGTGTTACGAAAATAACTAGGTACACTAAAATTACTGGCCGTGGTCGAGCTGTTTATCTCGCAATGTTTGAAATATAGTGTATTTATAGTTTATACTTTATAGACTATAGTATATTTATATTTATAGGGTATTATTGTAAACAATAAAATGATTATTTTTCAATAACAGCTAACACGTATTGTAGCCGCTATATTTTGTATGATATAATTTAGTATTTTACCGTCTCGTGTAGCGTGTTGTTGACCGTTGTCCTATCTTAAGAACTTTTCTATTAAAAAATGCCTAAAAACAAAATTTTGACTAGTGCTCGTTTACGTGCGTTTGTGTCTGAATTCGGAAGTGATATTTTTTCAACTGATGGATATATACTTTTTTGTAAGATATGGGACGTTAAGGTTTCCGCAGATAAAAAGTTCACTGTGGAACAACACGTGTCACGTCAAAAGCATATACATGGTATTGAGCGCAAAAATTTACAAACTGAAAAATCAAAAAATCAAAGTTTACTGACAAAACCATCCAGAAAATGTACATTTAATTATGATTTGTGTCAAGCCCTATTATCGGCTAATATTCCGTTGAATAAATTGTACAACGACTGTTTTCGTAACTTTTTGGAAAAATATACAAGCAAGAGTATTCCCGTCGAATCGACATTGAGAAAATCGTATGTTGCCCAATGTTACGAAGAAACAATGAATAATATAAAAAAGTATTGTGAAAATCAAAAACTGGATATCTATTGACGAAACCACAGATGTGGAAGGCCGGTACATCGCGAATGTAATTATCGGTACGTTAGAAATTGGATGCCCAGGATTAATATTTTTACTTCACACAGAAGCACTGGAAAAAGCTAATCATACCAGCATTGCTAAATTATTGGATAAAGCACTTCATCTTTTGTGGCCTCAAGGGATTAAATACGACAATATTTTGCTGTTTTTGAGCGATGCAGCGCCATATATGGTAAAGGCTGGTAAAGGCATAAAAATAATGTACTCTAAAATGGAACATGTCACCTGTTTAGCTCACGGACTACACAGGGTTGCAGAAGAAGTTCGTAAATGTTTTCCTAAAGTTGATCAATTAATATCCAACTTAAAAACATTTTTTTTAAAGTGTCCTGCCCGTATTCAATTTTTTCGAGAAAAGGCACCGAATATTTCTTTACCGCCACAGCCTGTATTAACTAGATGGGGGACGTGGCTAAGTGCCGCAAATTATTATTGTGAACACTTTGAAACTTTAAAGGAAATAATACTTGGTTTAAATAGAGAAGACGCAACATCGATTGAGAAAGCTCAAGATCTCATGGACGATTTTGATTTGAAAAGTGACTTGATATACATTTACTCTAATTTTGGAACATTAAGTGATTCTATAACTCAGTTAGAAACATTTGGGCTTAGGCTTCAACACTCGATAAAAATTGTACAAGATGTAGAAAATAAAATTCAACAAGCAGAAAATAGAGTTAGGTTAGAAAGATATAAAAAAAAATTAAAATCCGTTTTGGATAAAAATACGGGCTTTAAAACAATGACAACAATTTCAAAAATTTTGAATGGTGAAAACGTGTTGAACCAAAACTTTCCAGACGACCTCAATAATTCCGATATTGCTCATTTTCAATTTGCACCAATTACATCAGTAGATGTAGAAAGAAGTTTCTCAAAATATAAGAATTTACTTTCGGACCTAACCTAACCTTAGATCATCAACTTCCGAGCCCTAGTCATATTGTTTTTTCTGAACAGCTTGTTCTTTTTCGACAATTTTGGGAATAGTGTCTCTAATTTTCTGAAGTTGCTTTAGTGGTTTAATTAAGTCAAACAACTCGACTTCCGTAGTTAATTTATTATCTATAGGTTGGGTTGCTTCTATACCGTAAAGTAAATTAAATGGGCTTACTTTTAATCTCGAACTTGGGTTAGTATTAAAGGCAAAAATGATCATTTTATAATATAATGACCAGTCTTTTTGATTTTCGTTTACATAATGTGATAAACTATTATAGATGATTTTGTTCATAAGTTCGGTCATACCTTGTGTCTGTGGGCTGAAACACGATTGAGCATAAAACACCTTTTTTGCGACACAATTGAGCAAAGTTGTCGGCGTATCAAAGGAAATTAAAATACAAAAGAAAACCTACACGATTGAGCATAAAAAACTTTGCAACGTTTCCTTTTTAAATTTGAAAAATAATAATAATAATTTAAATTTAAAAATATTTATTCAAATAATAATTATAATATTTAAAATATAATATGTCAAAAAAATAACATGATTTCACAGTCAATATTTAATATACCTAGTCACATTAAAATATTATTTAGATCTATTTGATAATAACAAAAATAATAGATTTGGCATAAAAATAATAAAATGAAAATATTTATAATAATAATAGCTATAAAATGAAAAATTTTATAATAATAATAATTATGACGTGAAAATAATAAAAATATTATAAGTAAATAATAAGTAGTAGTTACATTATATAATATATAGATTTGTTTCATAATAATAAAATTGTAATACATTAAATTGAAATACCTTGGTATCTATTTCCAAGCTGGCTTAAATATATTAATAAATTTTCTGTATTCTTACAATTTAAATATTGGTGGAAAGCTTTCATATTAAATTCTATTTTCTTAATTTTGTTAGCGGGATGTAATTTTATGGATTTATTTTGAATAGATATAATTCTAGTCAAAGTTTCGGCTTGTGTTTCGATTAATACCTTAGCGACTGCATGGATATAAGGATGAGGTGAATAAAATTGCGAATTATACGTGCGATAAAAACTTTTGGCTGCAATGGTCGTTCTAAAAAATTAAATAAAATAGAAATTAGTAAAAAAGTTTTTATATTAATTTTTAAAAATGTTTAAAAACTTTGGGTTTGGCGAAGGAATTTCTGCCCAAATATTTAGCGGAATTTGGCAGTGATTTACAATATAGTTGTGTAGAACGTAGTCAGAAAATATAAAACCGTCATAATTTGGACATATTGATATTAATTCGTGAAATGCATCAACTACTTCTTCTGAGGAAATAAATGCCAAACACATTTTCAACCATTTTCCTAGTTCATTACTGTTGTCTATGTATGCTATTCTAAGAAAAGGTTCGCTAAGAATCTACAAACAAATTATTATATTTTATTAAAAAAAGTACTATATTATAATATACAATACAGATAATAATAATAATAATTTATAAATACTATAATAATATAGTAATAATTATTTTTTACTTTTATCCACCATGATTGTCCCAAATGAAATCTACATCCAATTATTTTAATATTTCCAAACACATCTATGATTGCTTGATGAGCTCCAATTTTGAAATTAAAATGAAATATATTGATTTGCAAATTTTTTCCGCATAATAGTAAACATAAATTATTTTAAAATTGCCACATTTTAACATAAGTAGACCTAGTTTTATTTTATAAAAAAAAGTAAACAAGTGGTAAGTAGTATCCATTTTTATATCCATGTATTGTATACAATTGAATAAAATATTTTGGAGAATAATTAAATGTGCCATTGTTAAAATACTCAGTACAATAATTTGTCATAAATTGTATATTTTGTTCTGTAGTTAAACATACAAAATTATCATTGGTTAGCACGTAAATGAATTGTTGACTCTTAAATTTAAAACAAGCTTCATTTTGTAAGTTTTTTAATTGATAAATAGCTTCATCCGTAGAAGTTGGTAATTTAGGATAGGCCTGCTTCCGTTAATCATACATTGCTTTCCGTAAATTTCTTACATTTTGACTACTTAAATTTGATGTTGATGATGAATTTAAAAGTTCGGTGCTAATAATTTTAATTGACCGTGTGGAAATTGATTCTTCAGCTTTTCTTTTGCAATTTTCTCTCAAAATTTGTTGTTCTATTTTTTCAATTGAATTTTGATCGTGATTTTATTGTCCAGAAGTTGCAATTACTTTACGTTTATCTAAACCAGAAAAAATTGTTGCTGAACATTTATTGTTTGTACACCTTCATCTTAAGAGATAATCTTTTTTTCTTTTTCCATTAATTTATATTTGTATAAATTTACTAGGGTCAATTCTTTGCTTCTTTCTGTTAAAATAAAGTTATATTGTTTAGATTCATATTTAAAAAAATAGAAAACTATAAAATTAAACTAAACGCACTTATATGAAATGCACTTAATGTGAAACGAATAAAGGTGATCGAACACTGATATTATTTTTATGGTTGCATCCAAAAACCGCACACTTTTGATTTTGACCCTAAAAAGGTCAATAGCCAAAAACCGCACAGCTTATCGGTCATTGTATAACAAATTACCGTACATTTATAATGGGTTAAAACCGCACACTATTTTTAGTGAAAATAGTGAAAAGATAAGATTATAAGATATGTACTATTCAATAATCAAGTATTTAGTTGTCACTCGTTATTAGTCGGTCTCGATTCGGTTAGTGTACTTACGTCTATAATTTAGTATAACGTTAATATCTTAAATTTTTATAATGGATTTTAAAATTATTGACAGTAACAAAGGGGGCAAGTGCTTATTACTTGACGATTTTAAATACAGAAAATTTAGAGTCAATATTAGTGGAAATGTGGTTTGGCGGTGTTATATTAAAAATTGTACATCCACGGTTACAACATGTAGTCAATTGAAGAATATACTAAAAATAAATAACACACACAAACATGAACAGGTGGAAACTGCGAAAATTCAAATTCAAGAGGTACGTAATGTATGTAAACGCAAGGCTTGTGATGACATTCATGAAAGACCGCGAAAAATAATACGGAAAGAGGTATCATCCATAGAAAATAATGAAGTAATAGGAAGTAATGACGTAAACTTAATAAGGAAGTCGATATATAATGAACGTAGGAAACTTTTACCAACTTTACCGAAAAGTTTGGAGGACGCTTTAAACTTTGTTTCAAATAGCGATATTTTAACCTGCCAAAATGAAAAAATGACCTTCGTGTATAAACAAGATCAAATAATTATTGTTACGTGTAAAAAAAATATTGAATTTTTATGTAATCATTGTGATGAATACTTGGCTGACGGTACTTTTACATACAAACCAAAGTATTTTTATCAACTGTATACTATACACGGATGGAGCAGAAATTATTATTTTCCTTTAGTACATTGTTTTTTACCTTCTAAAACTGAATTGTGTTACTTAAAAATGTGGGCCAATATTAAAAATATATGTTTGGAGTTAGGACAAGTTTTAAATATAAATATTATCCATCTCGATTTTGAGATAGCTGCTCATACGGCTGTACAAAACACATTTTCTGGAGTAACAGTTAAAGGCTGTAGATTCCACTTCGGTCAAGCTTTATGGCGGAAAATCCAATCAAACAATAACCTTCGACAATCATATAATGCTAAGCAAAATGAAACTGGTGAGTGGCTAAAAATGTTTTTTGGATTACCATTTTTACCAGTACATGAAGTCACTGATGCATTCACTGATTTAATGTCCATATGTCCACAAGATGCATGTTCTGCATTTGGAGACTACATTCTTAACACCTACATTGAAGGACAATTCCCAATGGAAATTTGGACCCATCCAATCAATGCAAATATAACTACAAGGACTACGAATGGAGCTGAAAGATTTCACCAAGGGTTTAATTCTGAATTTTATTCTCCGAATCCATCTGTATTTATGGTTATTGACGTTTTAAGAAATATTCATATCGATACAGTTACACGTATGAACCAGTACCATAAAGGAATTCAAAATATAATCCGTCCAATTGAAAAACAAAAACAAGTTAGTAAATAGGTACATAATAATAATATTTTTGATTTTTAATTAAATTGTATTTATTTTTAGGAGCATTTATTTCAATTTTGGGAAGAATTTTTACGTGACGGAGATCGTATAAAGTTTTTAAAAAACGTCGGCAGTCGGTTTCAGCCAATAAAACTTTAAAAGTTTTAAACAATTTTTAAATAAATATTTTAAATTTTTGAAACACCTATAGGTACATTCTTAGTTATACATTTTTTTTTTAATTAATATTTTAAATTATTGAATATATATATTTTTAAGCTTTTTACATTTTTATATTTTTTTTTTTTGATGAACTATGAGAATAATGAGAACAAATAATTAATTATACATATACATATGCGTTTTTTGTTTATCGACCTTTTTGGGGTCAAAATCAGAACTGTGCGGTTTTTGGATACGACAATTTTTAAAATTGTGCGGTTTTAACCTATTAAATGTGTGCGGTTTTAACCTACCAAAAGTGTGCGGTTTTGTCCTGCATTTTATCAAAATTGTGCGGTTTTTGGAGTCAACGATTTTTATAATAATTTTGGAATCGTATCTTAATTATCTTATCTTAATTTCGTTACTTTCCGTCACGTTACGGTACAGAGATGGTCAGAGACGTGATGTGACGGAACGTTAGCGTCACGCGCATTAGATACGTCTAGATTCCGTCTATAACCCTCCCGATAATCGTCAGACAGTCGTCGTCAATCTACATTTTACATTTTTGCTAAAGTATAGTGTATTTAGTCGTGGTTTTTCTTTCATTGGTATAATTTTTTAAATTAAATTTGTAATTACACCTATATTGCAATTTTACCATGGACTTATCATCCGACGAGGAACTCTTTATAATGGCGAGTATTGCAGAGGAGGAAGAGAAGGCGAAAAAAAAACGGATATGGGTTCATAACATCAACACAAAAAGAGATGAGCATGGAGAACGTTGATGGATACGTTATTTCCAGACCTACTTCAAGATGAGTCAAAATGTTTTAAATATTTCAGAATGAGTTCGAAAAAATTTTTTGAATTACTTGACATGCTGCTACAACTACAAAAACAAGACACAAATTTTAGACGCTGTATCCCACCGGATGAAAGATTGGCAATCACCCTAAAGTAAGTAAACATAATATATAATATTATAATACATTCATAATTTAAAAAGAAATGGTTTATTACTGTTTATTGAACTTTTTTCAATATTAAAAAAATATTACAAATTTTTAAAAAAATGTTAAAACAACTGCAAAAAAATTATTGAAAAGTATATAAATTGTTATCGATTCCAAAAATTTCAATTTGACCTCCAGAAGTTGATGTGTCTGTTGTACCATGAGCAATTATACGATGTTGGTTAGTTGAAAAATCCATTGGTTTGCTAGTAGACACAGTTGGCGTCATATTATTTGTTTGGTTGTTAAAAGAAGTATTTTGAAGTGGTGAGGCAATATTATGTGCAGTTAGTGTCATCAGGGCCGGCTCAATGTGATAGCAAAATAGGCAGCCGCCTAGAGCGGCACTAGTGTGGGGGCGGCAAATTTCAAATGAACCAAAGTGATTTAATTATTATAAATTATAATATAATATAGTCTGCTGAATTGTTTGTTCATTACTCAAATATACAAAAAAAGTTTACCGAGAACGCACTAAAGTCGTAATACTGCATGAATATAAATAGAACGGCGATAACAATACATGCATTAGTCGACCATAGACGAATGCACGTTCTTATCGAGTTTAAAATTATTATTTAATTGGAAAATAATTGTCAATGACACAACGGCATTTAGTCCCGGACTTTCAGCCGCCCGCTGAACGCGTAAATAATTTTTGCCGTAGAGAGATAGTGATAGTAGACCAAGTGCATGAATGTGTACAATTTTTATAAAAATAAATTTATAACTGCAACACTTAATTGGTATTAATTTTGTTGAATTATCACGTTAATATTTATTGAATATGTCAGAGCAAAAACGTATACGGTTATCAGGAGCTGCATATCGAAAACAAAAATTAAAACATGATAAAGAAATTAAAAAAAACTCTGGTTCCTTTGAAAAATATTTGAAAAAAAATAATGAAGTTTTAAATAATCCAGAAACACATTCTAAAATTATTTCAGAAGAACCAAATACCTTAGAAGTTACTGACAGTTTAAAAGAAGTTGGTAACTCAGAACAAATTTCCGATAGCATTGACATTTTCAATAATGAAATAAACATAACGTTGGAAGAAAATGCGAGTATTAAATCTAATGAAAATGAAAATAACATATCTGACCCCGGGACATGGCCAGCAATTTTTTCAAATTCATTACGACTTCAATTAGTAAAAACAGGTCCCATTAAACCAAATAAAGATTTTAAATATCCTAGAGATGCGTTAAATCGACGGTTTCCAATTTCAATTCTAAGTAAAGAATTAAAAAATGGTGAAGTTATAGAACGTACATGGTTAATTTATTCTGTTAAAAATGATGTTGTGTACTGTTTTTGTTGTAAAATATTTAGTAGTGAAAATTATGCACTGACTAAATTTGGCTGTAATGATTGGAAAAACGTACACAATATAGTTAAAGAACATGAAACAAGCAAATACATTTTAATTCTTTAAAAAAATGGATGGAACTGTCTGCTAGATTAAATAGCAATCAAACCATAGATGCTGCCCATCAACGTGTATTAAATAATGAAACTCGGCTTTGGCAAAATGTACTTGAGCGTTTAATGGCAATCGTTGAATTTCTTGGTAAACAATGTTTACCTTTTCGAGGTACAAACGATATTCTTTACGAAAACAATAATGGCAATTTTCTCGGACTAGTACAGCTGCTGGCAAAATTTGATAGTGTTTTACCAGAACATGTTCGTAGAATTCAAAATAAGGAGATTCATAATCATTATCTAGGTAAGGGGATTCAAAATAAAATTATACATTTACTTTCTCGAGCAATTAAAAATAAAATACTTGAAAAGTTAAAAAATGCTAAGTATTATTCAATAATTGTAGATTGTACTCCCGATAAATGTAGAGTAGAACAAATGTCAATAACTATACAGTTTGTTGATATTAACCGAGATACAAAAAAAATAGATATTTGTGAACATTTTCTTGGGTTTATTCCGGTTGATATTACCACAGGTCAAGAACTTACAAATGCAATATTGTCAGAATTAAAAATAAATAAAATTCCAATACAGGATATGCGAGGACAAGGTTATGATAATGGCTCAAACATGAAAGGTCGTAATTCTGGTGTACAAAAAAAAGTTTTAGATATAAATAGTCGTGATTTTTTTGTACCATGTCATGGTCACACACTAAATTTAGTTGTAAATGATACTGCTAAATCATCAACTGGAGCAAGCAAATTTTTTATTCAAATTCAAGCTATATTTGTATTTTTAAGTGGTTCTACTCGTCGATGGGCTGTTTTAAAAAAAACATATAACACAATTAACTTTAAAGCCATTAAGTGAAACTAGATGGGAGAGTAGAATAGATGCAATTAGACCATTCAGATATCAAACAGGTGAAATATTTGATGCATTATACGAAATAAGTCATGATATATCTTTTGATCAAATTACCCGATTAGAAGCTGAATCTTTAGCTAAAAAAATAAAAAATTTTAACTTTGTGTGTTGCGTTGTAATTTGGCATTCAATTTTAAAGCAAATAAATCTAGCAAGTAAAGTGTTACAGAAAGTAACATTATATATAAAAATATTAAAATATTTTATCTGAAACTATTAATTTTTTGAAAAAATTCGATGTGATGAGAGTTTTGATAAATTCTTAAGAGATGCTGAAACCATAGCTCTTGAATTGGATATTGAGGCTTCTTTTAGGCAACAAACTTCTATACGCCCACGAAAAAAGAAAACTGTGTTCTTTTCTTATGAACAACCAGATGAACCAATAATTAATTTAAAAACTAAATTTAAAGTTGAATTATACTTTTATATATTAGACGTAGCTCTCAATTCTCTCGAAGAAAGATTTGAACAATTACATAACCACTGCGATAACTTTAAATTTTTGTATGATATAAGTAGTCTAAAAAGTATAACGAAAGATAACATTGTGAAAAATTGTATGGATCTTCAATTGCTACTATCAGGAAATGAAAATGTTAGTCAGTGGCGCCGATCCCTATGTTTAGGTATTGCGGATGCAATACCTAAATTTGGTGGGTGGTGTCCTGGTATTCGGTGGCGGGTGGTACGGTACAGTAGTACAGAGGAGTGGTACTGTGGTGGGTACTATAGGCATAAAGATTGAGTATAGCCCACAGAGTAATAATATTAAAATAATAGGCCATAGACTAAGAATACAGGTTATTATTATACGAACTGTACAGTGTACAACCTAGTATAGTAGTTACACTATTTATTTATTGTTATTATTATAATGAGTAGTAACTATAGTTTAAATGTTTAATAGTCATTAACTCATAACCAAGAATATTTTGTTTTTATATTACCATAGTTCGTAGTAATAGTATATGTGTACTATAATATTAATAATTGAGAACCTGTGATAATTCAGAATTCTGTCTTCAGTCATGTTTATTACCTAATTTATTCTATTCATGGAGTAATAAACGAGACAAAGAAAAGTGAATACTGCTGTAAATAACAGTTTTTGATACAAGATATTCTATTTATATACTTATAAGCAAAAAAACCCTCACAATCCAAACAAAATTTTATCATGGAAAACAGGAAACATGTAGACATATTTAGTTTCTTAAGTACCCATCTAATATTCTAGTTCGTCATTGTCACTACCGCCAGTTGACGCCGGTCATCATTAATTATTATTCTATTTTATTCGATTTCATTATTTAAATAGTCTTTTTGCAATTGACGTTTGTTTTTTTTTTGTAAATTGTTTTTTTTATAAAAATGCCTTTGTATTGTGAAATATGTAAACGAAATAGAGGAACATTAAATAAAATTAATTGGAGAAGACACATTGATTCGTGCAAAATAAAAAATAATAAAAAACAAATCATTACACCTCCATCGGTTTTTTCCATAACTAATTATTTTTCCAAAAAAAGGAAAATCGAAGAAACCATAATTTCAGGTATGTAACCAAAAATGTATATTACCTATTGGCTATTTATATTTATTTTCTAAATTCTAAATATTCTATGCTTCGAAAATTATGGTTATTAGGTTCTGAATTTTCACTAGAACCTCTTTAGGTATATGAAAAGCACATTTCTAAATTATAGTATATTAATGAGATGTTCATGTTTTTAATTTTTTTTTGTTTTGTAATAATTGTTAGATGAAAACTTACAGTGTGTAACAAAAACCATGGATAATGATCTTTTAAAATGTATTGCTCATTCACTAGACTCAAACTATGAAAATAGTCCATCGCTTCTAACAGGTACTTATTAGGTTATAGTTAGTTGTAAAAATTAATTTTCTATTCATCAATCAATTTAAAGCTATTTTTTAAGATCATGTTATGATACATAGTATTAAATTTATTTTTATTTTATAATTGTTAGATGAAAACTTACAGTGTGTAACAAAAACCATGGATAATGATCTTTTAAAATGTATTGCTCATTCACTAGACTCAAACTATGAAAAAAGTCCATCGCTTCTAACAGGTACTTATTAGGTTATAGTTAATTGTAAAAATTAATTTTCTATTCATAATATCTTGTTTATAAACTAAGTAGTTGATATTAAATTGTTGACATCTTAAAACTATTGTTAATTTTTTAAATTTTAGTATGGAAAAATGATCCTGCTATACTAGCAAGATATGAAACTATACCATTAGAACTAAAACAACAATTTCACTCTCTGGGACCTTGTCAACCAATGCCTGAAGATTTACCGGATAAATCATTCCCACGAGATTCATATAATCGTCGATTTACTAATTTGTGGTATAGTGCAACTCTCCAGGATGGAAGTAAAGTTCATCGTGATTGGTTGTCTTATTCTCCTAGTACGAATAGAGTGTACTGCTTACATTGTATGATGTATGGTATAAATTTGCACAGATCGACTCGCTCAACTTGGGTTAAAGATGGGTTTAATCTATGGATAAATGGGTCTGCGAGTATTTTTAAACATTCAATGTCTGATAATCATATTACTGCATCCATAAAATTTAAAATTAGTACTCGTTGTATTCCAATTATCCCCAGTTTGCAATGTGCACGAAAAATGCAAATAAAACTTAATAGAGAGGTGATTGCTGAACTAATAAATATAGTAATTTTTTTAGCCCGTCATAACTTGGCATTTCGGGGTCATAGCGAAAATTGGTCTATGGCTACATCAACTTCTAAAGGCAATTTTAAGGATTTGGTAATTTTGATTGCAAAATATTCACCTGCTATGTCTGAGCATATTACAAAAATCCAATTAAGAGGGAAATCAGAACTATCGTTTGTAAGTTGGGAACGGCAAAATCAACTCATTGACTGTATAGCTGATGAAATTTCCTTTAATTTACAAAAATCTATTCAGGCATGTAAAATGTTCAGTATCTCTATAGATTCCACTTTTGATACATCAAGAAAGGAACAAGTTTCCTTTATAGTAAGGTATGTTTGTGAAACATCTGGCAATGTGTTTGAAAGACTATTGGCCATGAAGGAGTCAGCAAATACAACTGGTATGGATCTATTTGTACTTTTCCAAAATGTTATGGACAAATTAAATTTAAACTGGAAAGATGACCTTATAGGCCAGTCATATGATGGAGCTGCTAATATGCGAGGGGAATATCAAGGTCTTAAGACTTTAATACAAAACACTAATCAACAGGCAATATACATATGGTGTCATGCTCATCGTCTCAACTTGGTAGTTAAAAATGTTGTATCATGCAACATCTATGCGATTGATTTATTTGGAAATATTGAATCATTGTATGCTTTTATTTGGTGTTCCAAGAAAAGAGTAGCATTGTTTCGAAAATACCAAGAAAAACATATTCATAAATCACATCCTGGTCAAACAATGGCATTAAAAAGAGTAAACACAACAAGATGGTCATCTCATTCGTCGGCATTAGATACAATTTTAAGCAGGCATTATTCAATAATAAAAACTTTAGAAGATATTCGTACCATGGAAGGTCCTAGTGATGCAAAAACAGGTGCAACTTGTAGTGGTCTGTTAAACTATTTAAAATCCAATCAATTTGTTTTCACAGCTTTTTTATTTAAAAAATTATTTGATGTTCTTGAACCTTTGAACAAGACGTTACAAACTAAAGATTTAGACTTGTTCACAGCCACTATGTTGATTGATAGTGTAAAAAAAAAAATTAATTTACTTAATAACAGAGAAACAAATAACAATTTTAATGCAATTATTGTAGAAGCGGAGAACTTTTCTAAAAACAGTAAAGTTGAATTTACTCCTTTACCAACCATACGAAAAAAAAGAGTTCCAAAAAAATCTGGTGAATTGTGCAATGATGAACCGATAACAGATCCAAAACAAAAATTTAAAACTGATTGTTTTTTTGTAGCCATTGACCAAGTTCAAAATGAGTTGAATGAACGATTTAGCACTAACAAAATTGGGTTATTAAACGATATATCACTTATTTCTAAAAGACGGATTTTAGAAGTAAGATCTAATCCAAATTCTCTCCCAAAAGATGCTTTTAATGTTGTATGCAATATTTATTCTAAATATTTAAACCATGAAAAATTGGTCAATGATTATATTCGATTTGCTGCTAATATAATTGAAATTGAGCAATCTAATACTCTACCAGAATATTTACATCCAGTTGATGAGAATGACGAAGATGAAATAACTGATCAGGATAATAACTCGGACTTTGATTTGGAATTGAATGATAATTATGATCATAATAACAAAAGTTCAGTGTCCAGTGCAGCAGAAATATTTAAAATATTTTGTGTTTCAAAATTAAGTGGTGTATTTCCAAATTTATATATGTTGCTTAAAATAGCGATAACGTTACCTGTGACAAGTGTTACAACAGAGAGGTCTTTTTCAAAACTTAAACTTGTCAAGACCAAATTAAGAACAACAATGAGTGAAGACCGTTTGGAAAGTCTCATAACCATAACTTGTGAACCAGACGTTAACATTGATACTGACAACGTAATTGACAATTTTTCAAGAAAAAGCAAATCGCTTACAAAAGCATTACAGTATTGAACCTTTTGTTAATAAAATATATTATGTGTAATTTCAAATGTGTGTTATTATTTAAAAATTGTTTAGAATTAGTTAAAAAAAAAAATTGAAAATATAAAATTTATAAAGATTTAAGTGTTATAAATGTATTGCTGTTTTGTTTAATAAATAATTGTTACTCCCATCAACATTAGGTAATATTATGTATGATTGTTAAATGTAAGTGATACTAATTACTATCTTTAGTTTTGTAAGTTTGTTTGTGTCTTTAAATATATTTGAAACATCTGAAGTTAATAGTAAGTTACTATTTTGTAATTGTTATAGCTATGAAAGGGGGTGTGGGGGAGGTGCATATATAATTTGGAGAAAAATGGTGGTGGTCCCTACCTATTTCAGATTTTATTTTTATGCAATACCTTATGAAATTAACATCGGCGCCACTGATGTTAGTAATTCAGATATTGATGCTATAGAAATGACAGATGAGTTAGTAGCAATATCTGAGTTGTTAAAACCCAACAGTACTCCATTAGAAGTGTTACAGTTTATTGTAAACAATAACAATTTTGTACCAAATGTAGCTGTAGCACTTCGAATTATTTTAACTATGCCCGTGTCGGTCGCATCTGGTGAACGGAGCTTTTCAAAATTAAAAATAATTAAAAACTATTTGAGGTCTTCTATGAATCAAGAAAGGTTAAGTGATCTTGCTACAATTTCTATTGAAAAAGAAGGAATGGAAAATCTGGAGTTCAAAAATTTACTGATTGATTTTGCCCAAGAAAAGGCTCGCAAAATTAATTTTATTTTTTTTTTGTTATATATTTTTTAATGTTAAATTAAATACATATTTTTTATCTATGATAACGATAATGAATGTATAACAATGGTCAAAAATATTACTTGTTCTATTTTATACCCAACATTTATTTTAATTTTATTATTATTATTTTATATTTTGTAAAGAAAACTTAGGTCAGTCAAAACATTTTATTTTTTTTTAATTAAACAAGGGTTCATAGATAAAAATGAATGTCCTTATTTTATCAATACACTCCTCTCCAAAAAAATAACTATTGCATAGGGCAGCTTAAATCAGATTTGCCTAGGGCGGCAAAAAACCTACGGCCGGCCCTGAGTGTCATATTTGCTGTATCATTGAAGGAATTGTATGAGCTGGTACTTTGATGTGGCGAAGCAATAGAAACATTATGGTCAGTAGAAAGATAGTAAGCTTTCATCTCCAAGTCCGAGAATAATGCACTGATTTTAGCTTTTGCTTCGATTTGAAGAACTGGTGGCAGTCTTCTAGTAGTTGCTTCCATAGCGATAAAAAGTGATCCAATGTGATCACTAGGCAATTCTAACTTGGCTTTTTTTGAATCTACATAGTTTTGAAGAACTTGAGCTGTCGTTGGTTGTTGAGAAGTTTTATTATTTTTTTTATTATGTGGATTGCTGCCAAGAGATGAGGATATAGTAGAAGCAGGCGATGGGTTTGCATATGATGAAGTACTTGGGAGTGGCGATGGGACCTCATATGAAGAATTGCTTGGAAATGGCGACTGATCCGAACCTTCTAAAAATTAATTGGTTTCATCATCATGTGTTATATTTATGCTGTTATCATGAGAATCAGATGAATTTCCAGTATCCAAGTTCGACTTTTGAGTCCTTTCTTTCATATGTGGTGATAAAAACGACAATGTATCTTCAAACCTCCATTTAACACGAGTCACTGAACTCTGGCCACTTACTGTTTTTTTTTTAACAACATTTCGCCGATACCGGTCACGAAGACTGGTCCATCTTTTTTTGCATTCCGAGACTAAAAAGTCACAAATTAATATTGAAAAATAATATAAGTAATATTGAATAAAATAAAAATAAAATAAAATAAATAATATTGACATTACAAAAAATACTTATTGGAAAATTGTATTGATTTTTTTAAATAAAATAAAAAAAACACATCATTGTAAAATGATACACAAGGTCAGTCTCTAAAATATTCAAATTACACACATAGTCCCAAATAGGTAAAATCTAAATTAATGCTCTATAAACTAGTACCAATGCTTATGGTATTCTTTAAACAATAACACATAATATAAATTAAATAACAATATGTATAAATATATTATTTAATGATTGTGAAAATTAAATTATTATTAATTAATTTATATATTAATTTACTCTAATAGTCTAATATATCATTAACATATTATTATTAAATATTATATTTTACCCTTTTAGTAGGTAATAAAGGAATGGCTTTAAAATAGTGCTGTAATATTTTATCAATACAGAATTATAAAGGAACTTCAAAAACAAATAACAAAATAACTATATTTGAGTAAAATAAGATAGTACTTAGCATTCAATTTTATTAAAAATTTATCCATTGTGGAAATACGTAGAAATAAAACTATTACTAACAAGTAATAACTAAACTCCGTAAGAAACTAGAAAGAGCTAGGTAGTAACTATTTTTGTTTTTATATATACGATATACCACAGAATATATTCCGTGTATATAACGCACATTTACTACAACTAATAAATAATAATAAATATAACTTATTCCCAGTAACAATAAAATATAATAATAACTATAATAATAGTATAAGATGTAACAACACAAAATATTGTTTACGGTGTATCTGTGTAGAATGTAGATAATAATTAAAATGTGGTTTGGAAAAAAACCATTAAAATATTTTTTAAAAATGTAAAGATATAAAATTATACATAATATTATTATAAATGTTTAATTAGAATAACACACTTTTAAATTTCGTAGGTACAACACACTGCACTTTTCGTACTACACAAAATGTGTCGTACTACACACAATTTTAGGACTCCACAAGGTATAACTTTCAACTTTTTTTTAACTCCAATTTTTCAGATTTTTTGGCTATGGAGACTCTATTGCAACTATTTCATTTAGCAATAGGATTGGTGAGTCCACAGTTTGCAAAATAATTTATGACACATGTAGAGCCATATGGGAAGTTTTGCAGCCGATCTATATGCCCCAACCAACTGAGGAACAATGGAAACGAGTGGAAAAAAAGTATTGGCAAATTTGGAACTATCCAAATTGCATAGGTGCATTGGATGGAAAGCACTGCGTATTTGAAAAACCACCAAAAACAGGCTCCATGTACTTCAACTACAAAAAAGAGTTTAGTATCGTCTTGATGGCTCTTGTTGACGCAGATTATAAATTTATATCTGTAGACATTGGTGCTTACGGGAGGAATAGTGATGGTGGAATTTTTAAATCATCATCCTTAGGAAAAGCCCTTGCTAATGGTAAATTAAATATTCCTCCACCAAAACCATTACCACACTCAGATGTAATTGTCCCCCATGTGATTGTCTGTGATGAAGCTTTTCCACTAACTCCTAATACTATGAGACCGTTTCCAGGGAAAAGTCTAGAAAATAATCGAGACAATAAAGTTTACAACTATCGCCATTGTTGAGCTAGAAGAGTTGTCGAAAACGCATTCGGTATACTGGCGAAAAAGTTTAAAATCTACAACAGGAAATTCAACTTTAAACCAGAGCACATGGACATAATTGTAATGGCGACGACTGTTTTACATAATTTTTTACGCAACGATAACTGTCATTGGCAGCCAGGTGAATTGGAAGAAACAACACCTACAAGAGGATTGAATAATTTTACTGGTGTTGGAGGAAACAATCCACGAGAAGCCATCACTATTAGAGAAAATTTCAAACAGTTTTTTGTATCGGATAATGGTTCAGTTCCATGGCAGTGGGAAAAGGCATGTACCTAGGCCTTGTATACATAGTATAGCTCTCAAAATATTTGGACCTTTTTTAATTATAATTACAGATAACAATATCGATAACCTAACTCTAACAAGAATACCTACTAATGTATGTGTAGTGTTACCTTTAATTAAACATGTTTATATACTAGCATTATAACAATATAAAATATGATCTACAATTAATAATTATTTTAATACTTTCAAACATAGCTAATAATAAAATAAACTTACCAGAAGTTCCAAGTGTTTTGGCTATTTCTTCCCATGCATTCCTCAGCAATCGCAAATCGGCGTGACCTTTTTCAGTGGGATCATAAATAAAAGTGTATCTACGTACGCACTCAATTAATAATTCGTCTTCCATGTTTTTTAATATTAAGTAGGTAAATCACAATACTTTTTGCACAGACAACAGAAAAACAGTATAATATTGTAATTAAAATATTAATATTGTAGCAATAAGGTAGGTAGTATTGTAGTACGTACGTACTTGTTTGCTGTTGCAAACTGTGCCAGTTCCGTCATACGTCAATTTTGCTCTAAACAGCAATGTACGCGTCTTCTTACGTATCCGTCACAAGTTAAGACGGGACGTAACGTAACGTGTCGTAACCTGTGTGCGCTTGTTCATAAGAATTAATACTATGCAAAGCTTTCGGTTTGACGGAAGCCGTGACGCGACGTAACGTAACGTATCTGGTGTGCGCGCTGCTTTATATTTCCCCCCAATACTACTAATGTTTAAAACGCCGTAGAAATGTATTGTTACGGAACTAATTTATTAATCGATAACATTGTCGATAAAGTAAAGTTGGACTTGGCTCACGGCTTGCGTCTGATATCATAATAATTGTGTTTAATAATTATACGTCAAAATAATAAGTTAAAAAAATTTGGCAACATGAATGTGGCAACATCGCATTAAATATTCTATGCTCAATCGTGTTGCTGAAAAGGTATATGTTCAATCGTTTTATGCTCAATCGTGCTTTACCGTGTCTGTGGATGATACGCACTAGAGAAAATTTGCGTTATACCTAATTTTTTACAAGCATAGTCTAACTCTTTATTTTTGAAATGGGTGCCTCTATCGCTACAAAAATATTTAGGTACTCGGTAAGATGTTATTAAGTCCATTAGAAAACTTATTGTTGCTGT
>NW_026083327.1:0-42944 GCF_020184175.1 Aphis gossypii
AAAGTATCATTACCAGGGGGAACTGATTTACCCACTGACTTAGTCATAACTAACATTTATGAACTGGTGAAACTCTCAGATATTGCTATTTATTATGCTAACGACAACCTAGTTTTTATAATTTCTTTACCTTTAATTTATCAAAGTGATTTTATTTTATATAATTTAATACCTGTACCAGTATGTACTGGCAACGATTGCGTTTATATAAAACCTATTAATAAGTATCTAGCTATAAGTAAGTCTAAGGAACATTATGCAACCTATGATGAATTTTACTATACTCATTGTAAACACGCTAGAGACTTCCTATTATGTCCTGAAGTTAATCCTTTACATCCTCGTAACATTAGACCCACAAGCGAAGTATTACTATTACAGGATCCACCAAAAGTTCCAACCAATTGTGAAGTAATGCATGTTCAAATCGGTACAACTATCTTTCATAAAAAAAGATTCAAAAATGAATGGATATACGTAACCAACTATGACGTGTTATTCGTTACCTGTGATGAAGACAAGGAATCAACAAGCCATACAATCGAAGGAGTAAGAGTAATACACTTAAACGAAACTTGCAAAGGTTTCGCCACAAGAGACATATTATTACCAGGAAAAATTGATTACAGATCTGAATACGCAGATTTTAATCCAAAATCAATAATAGATCGTAACCAATATTCACCACGAACAGAGACTAACGGTTTAATGAAAGACTATCATGTAAAAAAAAATAACATGGACGACTTACACTTAGTGTCTAACTCAAAAAATCAATTGGACAGTCAAAGCAAAATCAACATAGAAATCAAGGAAATTCAAGACATACAACAAATGTTTAACTATGCATTATATATAACCATAAGTTTTGTCGCTATAATTATGACACTGATGATAATACACAGCATAAAGATGAAATTAACGGAAAAATGCAAAACCCAATTTTCAGAACATACTCAAGAGGAAAGCCAAGAGCTTAATCCACCAGCAACAACAAATCAAAACGAAGACATAATTGAATTTCCACTTACAGCAAGAAATAGCCCGGAGCCCCACTATGCAAATTTACAACCTTACGGTTTTAAGTAAGAAAGTCGGGGACTTCCAGCTTCGAGGGGAGGAATGTAGTAAGCCGACGGAGTCGTCTCACTATTTTTTCTATTTTAACTCATTTACATATACTACGAGGTTCTGCACATTTAAATATTTTATTATCATACTCGTAGCGATACGTAATTAAATTTGATGGCAATTTCCAAGAATCAAAGCGTATGGGAAAATACAGCCACAAACAACTTTTTCTTGCCCTTTTGACAAAACAAGCCATGCACATAAATCATAGATGCGCACGCCTTGTATAATAGCACAACAACAAGTCCAATCCAGGGTTAAGTGTCTGGGCGCAAAACCACTTTTGTAGCTACGGTGACAACATTCTATAACACACCTTTTTGTCCATTTCCTAGTCTCTATCATGTACAACCAGGGGGTACAGAGAACCATATAAATACAGGTCTCTGTCCGTCTTAAAATTAGAATTAGTTTCACATTCGCATAGAGCTAGTCTATGTCCGAATTTTAAGATTAACTTTTTCTCGGGCAGCTACTTAACGTGCTGTCCTCAAATTCTTATACACTTGTTTTTATTGTAACAAATTGTAACTTTAATTTTAATAAACTCTTGTATTAACATTTTGTCTTGTCTCACTTTTAAAACCCGTAATCTTTTCTCAACAACTTGATCCAACTGCAGATGTCAAGCACTCATTTATAAACGATAGTGAGAGATCACTACATAAAGTAGGTTTTGTTATATTACCTCATTAAATATAGTGTAAAATGATGGCGGTGAAAAAGGTTTCTCGTATCCCTATAAAATATAATATATTAATATTGGTATGAGAAAAATAAAAAAATATTTTTTTTCTTACCTCATCTTTTTCTAATTCGTCCAACCATCTTTGTGCGATATGTTCAGCTGCATGTAATTGAAGACTGTGAAATTGAAATTGTAGTCATTTACATGTGTTGCAATGCAAATGTTGTTAATGCTTTTCATGCGTTTGTCATATCTTCAAGCGTTCTAGTTTCAACCTTGGTATTTGTTTTTAAGTATGATGCGATTTGATTAATTTGCTGTATTACGAGCGGTTTAACGATTTTGGTTTTCTCTCGATGATCTCGAAAATTGACCACTCTAAATCTTGTAACTTAATAAGTCGTTACGATTTAACAGTATGCGACATCCGTTGAATTTTAGACTCTATAATGAGCATATTCTCTCCTTGGTACACCATACTAGATATTGTAATTGAATCGGAGTCAGTCCAAAAATAAATTACGCTTATACTTTTGTGGTTGTTCGAGTATAAATGATAAAATGTTTCCCATAAGTCGGAAAATACGTTTGAGAAAATCGGCGGAAATATTACAAAACGTGATGGAGTTATAATGTGAATCACGGTGTTGAATTCATCTGTCGGATCGAGTCCGATGTTTAAAAACTTGCGAGATGAAAAATCAAGGAAAAAATTACTGCAATCGATTAGGTTAGCCGGTGGTGACGGAGGCACATATGTAAAAACATTCTTCTTGTAAACAGCAATTTTCAATCGAACCAGCCATATTCAAAAATTTTATCACAAAACAACGCACTTAATCGAACGAAGAGTGGAGATAGACTGATTTCATTTCAGATTTTGAAACCCTCACATGTATATTTTATGGTAGGGATTTCTTCTACAGGTTTAAAGTATGCATGTCAGAACATGTTAGATTATTGAATAATACTATTGTTTGTAATGCAGACAAGACTCTACATGCTTGTTATACTATAATTTTTCAAATGGTAATATGCCGGTAATATGTGATAACAACAGGGATATATAGCGTTATCTGTTGAATATATGATAAAATAGTTCTGTGTATGATAACTGTTGAATATACATTAATATGTGTACGGTAATATAGTACGTGTACAATAATATGATAACCATGGCGGCGGCGGTGGTGGTGGCGGGGTCAGCGGCGGTGGCGGAGGCGACGGTGGAGCGGCCGTGGCGGGGACGGTGGCGGGTCAGATGGTCAGACGTGTCAGCGGGTCAGCGGGATAGGTTCCAGAAGCCCCATTTTACACCTACTACGTATCTATATTATAATATAATATTTTACACTATATTGGTGTAAATATACATTCGGAATATAAAAGATTAAAGCATAGGTATAGCAATAAAAGTAGGTAATTTATTGTAATTTGACTTTATCTTATAAATGATGAAGGTATTATATTTTATTGTAGACACTATCTGGCAACTATGTGAGTATCTTAGTATCTACAAAATTTTATTGTTATAAATGTGGTTTTTTCGTTCATATTATAGTTATTGTTGTAATTATTTTCAATTAAAGTTGTGTAGGTACTAGGTACTTATACCAGCTGTTAGGTATGATATTCTCTTCAGTACGTATTTTTCGTTCATCTGGTTATAAACGTATAACATTTTGGTTATTTTGAATTAAAAGTGCGAATATATTATGGAAGTGATTCAAAATAATAAAAAACCTCAAATTGCATACGGTGGATATTTGTACAACATTCAAAAAGAATGCAATACTATGTTTCGTTGGAGATGTACTAAATCGAGTTCAATGAAATGTCCCTGTATTTTAAAAACAGATTTAAATATAGATAGTCCAACTTTACTTTCCATTGAACACGATCACGTACACGAGGCGAATGAGAACATGGTATCTGCAGTAAAAATTAAAAAAATTATGAAGGCAAAAGCCAAAATGACTAACGACGCACCTAGTCAAATTTTTTCAAGTGCCATACTAAATGTTCCGGAGAGTGTGTTAGCCGAATTTCCAAAGGAAGATTACTTGAAAAGATCTATTCGAAATCATAGGGAGTATACAAATCCACCAAAAACCGAGATGTCTGTCGGAATTAATTATTGAAGGTAAATTACATTTTTTTAAACTATTTTTAAACGGCTTAATTCTTAAGCAAGATATATGAGTATTTTTGAATTTCAATATCTTACATATTGATTTTTAAAACATATAGATACTTATTTCATTTAAAATTTAATAGGCGAATATAAAGAATATGGTCAAGAAAGATTTTTACTTTACGATAACGGCCCAAATACTTACAGTGGAAGGATTCTTGTTTGCCACCAATATAGGATTGTCCTTGCTAGCTGAGTCGGATACATGGTATAGCGATGGAAACTTTGGCCTAGCTCCTGAATTTTTTAAACAATTATATGTAATACGTGTACAAAAAAAAAAATCAGTGTTTGTAACAGCTGTTTATTGTATTCTTGAGATAAAAACTCAAGTTATATACGAGGAAATGTTTAATATTATAATAAATGAATGTATGACTCGCGATATGTAACCAGCTCCAAGATACTTACACTTGGATTTTGAATTAGGTGTAATAAATGCCGCTAAAAATATTTTAGGAAACCACATTACTATAAATGGGTGTTTTTATCATTTGTGTCAGTCGACTCATAGGAAATTGCAAAAACTTGGTTTAGAAACCATTTACAAAGAAGAAAGTGAATTTAGAAAATATTGTGGTATGATCGATAACTTAGCTTTTCTGCCCCTGGATAAAGTGCTAGATGGAATGACGTGTTTGAAAGAAAATATACCACCTCATGCGGAAGACCTTTTGTTTGATTTTGATTTTTATAACGTAAATGGTACATATAAGCGAGTAGGAACTGCTTCTACCTTGCGTTTGCGTAAAGTACCCCCCATATTTCCACCGTCTACGTGGAATGTCCACGAAATAACATTGAAAGGTGGACATCGCACCAACAATTCCACAGAGGGTTGGAATAACCGTTTTTCAAAGCTCTGTGGTCATAAGCATCCTACAATTTGGAATTTTATTAAAAAAATGAAAATGGAAGTTGCTGCAGACCAAGCAAATTTGGCGTTAAGTAATGTAGGAGATTATGGTAGTACAAAACTAACCCGGAACATAAGTTGTTGCACCATCATTTAACTTTTAATTCTCACATACCGATTATACAGTCCATTTCTACCTCCGAACAGTTTTTGTACAATAATAATAATATATATAATTACAAAATATACATACAACCACGGGCCAGATGGCCCTTTTTGCCACAGCCATAGCATCCTGAAAAATAAAAGTGTATAGGTAACGTTGTAAATGTTCATTATTTTTTATATTCATACTTTTTTGGCCGCTTTTTTCCGCGGCGTGTATGTTATTGATTTTTTGGATGTTAATATTTATGTTGAACATTATCTATAACATTTAATATTAAATTATTAATTAAGTAAAATGACATATTTCACTTAACCTAAAAACAAACAAAAAATACACGCGAAAAGGTTAAAATAACTAATACGTGTACTCACTTCGAATGAACAATCCAAATTGACTGGCGTCCGTAAGACATTCGTTGTTCCATTGCATATTACGCATTTATGGTTGGTATTGGTACTATAAATAACCGCAAGTCTGGTTCATCAGTCTATCCATCAGTGATGATTGACAAGTAATATTTAATAATATCCTTTGTAATATTAATTAAATTATATTATGTGCGGTATTTAATATTTGGTAATACTGGTGCCATGTTGTGGCGGAGTGGAGAGCGAAAAGCGTTAAGGACCTGGGTCCGGTGCGCCTGCATCAGGCAACTTTTCTTTGACGTTCATGCAACACGTTTGTGTCTTTACTTACACAAAAGTAGTGTGCTTTAGTCGGTTCTGTGACCCCCGAAAATCCAGGAGATTCAGGTACCCCGCCCTCCCTATCGTGCGCGTGCCATGCCTATCGCGGCCATGCCCCTCCATGTCGTGCCCGGCCTTACCCCTCCATGCCGTGCCCGGCCTTTCCCCTCCCCTCCATTCCAATACCTGCCCGGCCATGCCCCCCCTCCCCTGAAAATTATAAGTAGTTGAATTCAATATACCCAATACGATTTAGTTAAAAATTTACTGATATTTAAAATCATGTGCAGAATACATTCGTTTTGAAATAGTGTATTTGTTAATTTTAGTTTATTGAGAGTTAGTAGCCGATTAATAATATAATATATAACATAAATAAGTAATTATTGATGAGGTCTCATTATCTTTTATAGATGTGAAAAATGAAAGTGTCACATACACTTTCATATTTCATCTATAACATTTCAATACAGCTATTAACTCTACAACGATTTAAAAGTTATGGTAAACAAAACGATTAAGATAATCACATATCTACGTTATACATTATCACCTGTAGTATTAATATTATAACAACTTGACATTTCTATAACACCTTGTTGTTATTAGTTATATATTATTTCTCTTTTAACCAAAAAGTCATTAGGAAAAGACAATTTACGTGTAGGACATCACTTTCCATTTCGGTATATGATTATATATTTATCATACGTTGTATGTGTATGGGGAAAATGTATCATATATAAGAGACCCGATTTTACTCAAAGGAGTCATACTGTTCTTCAAGCTCTTGAAAACAGTCTACAGTTTACTATTGTTCTCAGTTCAGTCTTCATTACGTAAAAATGTTTAAGTGTAGTGTTTGTGAAAAAGTCTTCACTGTGAAGTCTAATATGTTGAGACATGAAAAATCTCACAAACAAATTAAATTTCAATGCGGTCGTTGTAAACAAGATTTCACCCGTCAAAGTAATCTGGCCGACCACGTACAGAAAAAACATGGTATGTATTTTATTAAGTATTCATCTATATATAAAATTAGTGGCTTATATTTACGAATATCGAATTTTCTATATATTGATAAACAGATTAAACTAATAACCGATACTAACCCAAATTAAAATAATAATAATTCATCGTAGTATATATTTCATTACTAAAATTTTTATATTAATATTCATATAATTATTTAATAACAACCATTGTCATAAAATTATTATAGTAATATTGTATGAATATAAAATTGTTTAGCGCATGCAATTAAATATTAACGAATAAATAATATTTTAATATACTTATAAATATCGAATTTTCTATATATTGAAAAATAATATAAACGAATAGCCGATACTATAGTTCAAATTAGAATAATAATAATCATCTATATATTGATAAATTATATAAACGAATAGCCGATACTAGCTTAAATTAAAATAATAATAATCCTACGTTAGCCTAGTATATAATTTCATTACTATAATTTTTATATTAACCTTCATAATTATTTAATAACAACCATTGTCATAAAATTACTAAAGTAATATTATATGAATATAAAATTGTTTAAGGCATGCAATTAACGAATAAATAATTTAAATATTTAAAAATATATATTAATTTATATGAAAATATATCGCATATTTAGTATAGATTATATAAGAAAAATCTTTTATTCTATAATTCATTCTTAATAGGTTTTGTTAAGTATGGTTCTGAATATAATTTGGCTATGGGTATCGCAGTCGGACAGCAGCAGTCAATAAGTGTGTAGTAATTATTATATTATTGAAATGAATCGATAATAATAATTGTTATTATTATTTTTATAAGGTTCGGTGGGTTTCGTAGATAGTGTCGCATCCACGTCAAATGTAAATGATCACATTCCACAGCAAGCCCCCACTCCTCCAGCCCCGTCAGTTAAACGCACTAAAACCAACCCGGCGCGTAACATTGTAAAGTTTAAAAAAGCCCGCATAGGAATGGTTAATACGCCGGATTTTATCGAGCTCGACTCTGCACTTGATAGAACCGTAGTATGGTATTATAGGGGGAATACCGAGAACTGCGTGAGTTATCAGGTGTTTTTAGAATCGATAAAACTCGAGTTGATTGAAAAAATCAATTATTGCGTGCGTATTAACCCGATCAAATATAATTTGAAGTTGGAGAGCGTGTACGCACATAGGGAATTACCAGCCGAGGACAGAGCTTTTAAAACCGTGTCGAGGGAGGCGTACATTCATAGCGATGTGAGAGCTATGGTCGATGAGGACTTTGTAGTGCTCATGTCCGAGGAAGATAGATATATAAAAAAGGGGTCGGGCTTCACCCTATCCAGTATCGATAGCTTACTGTTAGGTATCTATGAACATACCCCTCTTGGAGGGTCTTCGTATATTCCACTCCCGGAAAACATTATGCGAAAAAAGGCCGTCATTAATCCTATGAACATCGACGATGACTGCTTCAAGTGGGCTATTCTAGCCAAACACGTTTCAGTAGGTCATCGTAATCATGTAGGCCAAAATTATTATAACGAAGAGCATCGGTACGATTTTTCCGAACTATCCTCGCCGACACCTATATCGGAAATCCATATATTCGAACGACGGAATAAGGGGGTGTCGGTAAACGTATATGGATTGAAACCTGGTAAGGGGGGAAAGGTGGGTAAGGGGGAAAAGGATGAAAAAGTAGGTAAAGAGAGTGTAGTGTATCCAATCAGAGTTGTCGAGAACGAGAAGGCCGAACATTTCGACCTTCTCGTGATTGAAGGCTCAGAGCGGATGCACTATACGTATATTTCAAATTTTTCACGACTGGTGCGGAGTCAGAAAACCTCTCATGAGAGTCGACTTTTTATATGCAAGAGGTGTTTCACCTCATTCGATGAGCAAGTTAAAAAAAATAAATTACGCGGTAATGAGGCTCTCCAACAACATATGCGGTTATGCGGGCTTAATAAACCTATTTTACCAGTTATGCCGGAGGAGGGAGAAGTGCTCGGGTTTAACGGGTGGGCTAACATGCAGCGTCATCCGTTTGCGATATACGCTGATTTTGAAGCCCTCCTCGAAAAACAGACGGAGCGGGTGGGGGCGAGCACTGACGGGATACACGCACATCATCCAATGAGCTACGGGTACTTTGTCAAGGCGGCTGCGGACGTACCCGTAGCGCTTATGGAGAAGTACGGCATACCGCAGACGCCTGTAATATATCGCGGGTCGGAATCGCGTGACGAGGTGGCCAAGCACTTTATCGTTAGTGTGACTGCGCTCGCTATCAGGTTGGGGAACCTGCTGAAGGCGACTAATGTGCCGATTTCGATGGGTGTGGAGGAGTTACGTGCTCATAACGCGAAGAGTGTGTGTGATATGTGTAAGTTAGGGTTCACTGAGACCAAGTGGAAAGTCGCCGACCACTGCCATCTGTCGGGACGGTTGAGACACACACTCTGCGCACCGTGCAACCTCAAGCTCACCACACCCAAGTTTGTGCCGTGCTTCTTTCACAACCTCTCGAAATATGACGCACATTTTATCGTAACCGAACTCGGTTACGATAAGGAGTCGATAACGGTGATCCCCAACACCGAGGAGAACTACATATCGTTCTCGAAGCGCGTCATGCCCGACTTCAGTGTGAGGTTCTTGGACTCGTGTCGGTTCATGGCTTCGAGCCTGGCCGAGTTGGCCGCGAACCTCCTCACGAGACCCGGCGACTTTGAGAAGTTTCGGGAGACCGCCAAAGTGTTTCAGCCTACCGACATGCCACTCGTCACGCGAAAGGGTGTGTTTCCGTACTAGTATACCGACGAATGATCGAAGCTCGAGGAGACCGCCCTACCTCCGAAACATGACTTCTACAGTGTGCTACTCGAAAAGCATGTAAGTGATGAGGACTACGTGCACGCGATGGAGGTGTGGCGTCACTTCAAGTGCCCAACCCTCGGTGACTACAGCGACCTATACCTGAAGGTGGACGTTCTCCTTCTGGCCGACGTCATGGAGAACTTCCGCGACCTCTGCATGTCGACGTACAGCCTCGACCCCGTGTATTATTATACGGCGCCGGGGTTTACGTTCGACGCCATGTTGCGGTATACGGGTGTCAAACTGGAGTTGTTGACCGATTACGACATGGTACTCTTCGTGGAACAGGGTATCAGAGGGGGGTTGGTGCAGGCCAGTGAGCGGTACTGTCGGGCAAACAACCCCAAGACGCCGGGGTACGATGCTGAGAAGCCGCCGTCATGGCTCGTTTACCAGGATTGTAAATATACATCGTTTATATAATTAATTATTTATACTAACTTAAAACCTTATATTACAGGCAACAACTTGTACGGGTATGCCATGGGAGAGTATATGCCCTACGGCTGGTTCAAGTGGTACGAGGAGGATTTGGATCGTTCACTAGAGCTGTTGGACGGTATGACCGACAAATCCGACGTTGGGCGTATCTACGAGGTTGACATCAGCTACCCCGACGGCCTACACGATGCACACAACGATCTCCCCTTCTTACTACCCCCGGGCTCTAAGGTGAACAAGTTAATGGCTACGTTGGAGCGTAAAGAGCGTTATATTGTTCACTACAGAAATTTAAAGCAGGCCATCGCTAATGGTCTGATTGTGGAAAAGGTATTATATATAATACATGTTTTCACTTAAAAACGTTTAATATTAATCTTACGACAATTATAGGTCCATAGGGTGTTGGAATTCCAACAGTCGGGATGGCTTGCCAAATATATCGATCTGAATACGGAGATGAGAAAGAAGGCTGGCAACGCATTTGAACGTGATTTCTTTAAACTGTTGAACAACGCTGTGTTCGGTAAATACGTATATCACAACGATATAATATTAGTCTGTCATTATTACACTCACACATACACACACACTATCATTGTATACTATAATATTATTAAATGAATTTTCAGGGAAAACTATGGAATGCGTTCGAAACCGTATTTCCATAGAATTGGTGTCCTGTCCCCGACGAATGCGTAAACTCATAAACAAGCCCACCTTCAAACTGGTTACCACATACACTGAGAATCTGGCCGCCGTATCCTTGCAAATGAGTGACATACGTTTCTTCAAGCCTATTTACGTAGGGTTCGCCGTCCTGGAAATAAGCAAGGAGTTAATGTATGATTACCATTACAATGTGATGCGGCGGCACTATAACGATTCGATTAGACTGTTGTACATGGATACAGGTACCTATTTACAAAAAATAATAAATAATATTATTTACACCCATATAATATATAACGTATGTAATGCCTATTTATAGATTCCCTGATCTATCGAATCCATACGGAGGATTTCTACAAGGACCTGGTGGACTACCCCGCACTCCTCGAACGTATGGACACCTCGAATCTTCCCGTCACCCACCCCTGCTACGTCGGTATGCGTAAGAAAATACCGGGATTGTTCAAGGACGAAACGGCTGGGCGTACTATGTACGAGTTCATCGCACTCCGCGCGAAATCTTACGCATACAAAATCGAGGGAGACGAAAAACTTGTGGCCAAGGGGATTCGAGGGCATGTGGTCCGAAATCACATGACGTTCGAGGACCACAAGCGCTGTCTGTTCGAGGACGAGGACGACGCTGGTGACGGTGACGAAAGCGAGGAGCTAGGCATGGACGACGACGATTTCGACGACGGTGACTTCGGCGACGACCATGAGTGGAAGGACGTGGAGATGAGACGGCGTGCGCGTCTGATGGCCCGATCGGTCGTCGACACGATCTACGGGAATGCCGCGGCAGCTAGCGCCGCCACCATTGTCGGCGTGAAATTCACCCCGACACCACTTCCCACGAATACATCGTACACACCGTATAGGGAAAACGTATCGATCCAATCGTTCGAGCACCGCGTCAAAACGATTAAGACCATGAAAATGACCCTTAATCGTTTCGACGACAAACGTGTTGTTGACGACGATCGGATCCGTACGCACGCGTACGGTCATTACGCACTACGCGCGTGATATTAAATTTTGTCTATAAATGTGTAAATAATTTAAAATAAAAATATATCCATTGTTGTATTATAATTGTGTTTATTTAAATAAAATATAAATATAATATATATTGTATGACGTATAGTAAATAATGTGTAAATTAATATTAAACTGAATCCATTTCGAGCTGGTGTGTGTAATTGCCACGCCATGACTGGCCGTACCATGCCATGACTGGCCGTGCCATGCCATAACTGGCCGTGCCATGCCATAACTGGCCGTGCCATGCCATGCCGTTCCGTGAGTGTCCATGACATTCCTTGAATGGCCGTGCAGTGGTTTGTATTAGGGGTTTTAAGAATTATGTCTGAGCCATTTACGTATGGCATAGACTTTGTAAAATGTACATTGTTTAGGATTAAACTCCATATGAAAAATACAGCGGGGTAGAGTCGCATCACCATCACATATTTGATCCAATCTAGGACAACCCAAGTCTTCGATGTTGACGATGGGGACGTGTGGTATATATTCCATGAGAAGTTGTTTTTTCTGCTCACCCTTCACGTAAATGCAGTCGAATTTCAGTGAATTCAATATTCTGCCCACTTCTTCGTACTCGACATCACCATATCCCGTGGATAGTTGATGATAATTACGTTCGAGCCATTTATTTGTTTTCCGGCTCTTGTCGTCCTGTTTAGAGTTTGAATTTTTAAAAATCCAGTGTTGGCTCGCCCAGCTTCCCGTGTCGACTACAGACATTTCTTTTATCATGTATTTATTGCCGGCACCGAGAACGCACTGAATGTCCACAATAGCCGACGATGACATTGTTAGTTTGAGGACTAGCAAACGCGATCGTGTATAAAGGTCAACTAAAATCGTTTCCCGATATCACGTATTTATATAAGTATATATGTAGATATGTGTGCTATACATATCAGCAGATGCTAGTAGCGCTAGTACAACTCGGATCTGATTCGTTCGAGTGTAATTAACTTTTTTTAATATAACTTTCCTCGACAGTCTTCAAACGTGCGTGTAGCTGTGCAATAAACAACCCGTGTTCCGAAAGAGAATTTTCTTCCAATTCCTGAGTTATATGACTAATTGTATCGATAACACGAAGAACGTCTCCCTTGGTAATACCGATCGAGGTAGCGACCTCTGAATAATTATCGAATAGCTGTGAAATACGACTTTCAGAGTCCAATAGAGACTTATTATTTTGCCGTATACTATCTTCCGATGATTTTATCCGTTCTTGAAGAGTTGAAATATTGTTTTTCAGGCTAACTATTTCCGTTTTCAATAGCTTTACATCATATACAATTGTTTTGTTACTCAATTGAAGGTGGGAAACGGTATTTTTTCTGCGGGCATCTACCGAGTTATTGAAAATATCCATAATAAATAAACATCTTATCCATATGAAATGTATTAAACTACTGAAATGAATTTCCACAGTTTAAGGTCACTAGCTTTTAACCAGCTATTATGTGTCGCGTCAAATCCCAACCACTTGACAAACACTTGATTACCCTTTCTACGTATAATTTTCTCGATTAAATATTCATTTCGGTGATTAGTTTTATGTATTTCTTCGGAATAAAAACACCCCGCAATCGGTTTCCTCGTATAATCTTGCAACTGATAAGTAACGGGCGATGTTTTATTTATTTTAATAATTTCAAATATTTCTGTAGACCAGTTTGGTAAATAACCTTTTGTGAACACCCCTTTTTGAGTGCTAATACGAACGCTATCGCCTACTTTGAATTTAATTTTTACATTATTAATTTCACGTTGCTCTATTTCCACCGTAAGCGGGTTGACATCCGCCTGTACCGGTGTCCTTCCGATAGTTCTGTGCCTCGAATTACTATATTCTAACAGCAATCTCGGTAAAATAGAAATCCATTCGCGAGAACCCCGCGCAGTAAACTCTCTAAACATTTTTTCTTTTAACGTACGATTGAAGCGTTCAACAATACATGCTTTCGTGATACTTTACGTAGAAAATTTGTGTATGTTATATTTACCCATCAACTCGTCGAATGTATTGTTATAAAATTCTTTTCCGTTGTCCAATTGCAAGAGTTTTGGTGATCGGTTGTGTAATATTTTAGACATAGCACTAGTGACTTCCTTACCGGATTTTGTCCTCAACGGTAGAGCCCATGCGAGTTTAGTAAAACAATCAATTACACATAAAATATATTTATAACCTTTATTTTTTCTCGAATATGGTATCATTTCAACCAAGTCGGCTTGCCACAAATCATTTTTTCTATATATGTTAACTCTACGCCTCGTGAAATTTCTCCGTGACGGTTTGTGGAGTTCAATGGCGATTTCACGTTTAGACATTAGGAATTCGTTTAATTAACCCGACCTCACGTAATTCCTCAAAAATAGATATTATTTCATTGGAAACACCTGTATTACCAGCTGATTTCGACGCTAGAAGTAATCGAAGTCTATCAACTAACTCGTTCGGGTTATCCCAGTAAACTAAGTTATTTTTCTGTAATTTCATGGACAAGCCACGTTTTCAAATCGAAGCCCGTTTTCATCGACGAGTAGAAAATATATCAAATTCGTCTTGCCGCAACCCGAACTCCCCAATACTAGCGAGCGTATCGTGTTTGGAAATAACTCGCCATGCCTATACTGTACTGTATCAGGGGTATCAATGTTATATATTCGAAGTTTTTTCTCTTGCTAGATAAAACGCATTTTATATCGGTATAAATACGGATGTACTGTCTACGATAGCGTCACACGATGTCTCACGTTCGTAAACGAAACACCAATAGGGGTTCAGGCCTTGTTAACTCAGTAATAAACCATTTACCGGTGGAATTACATTTACCCGGTTATAGGTAAGTCGCTACATTACATTATTAAATCCTAACTAAGTAGGTGTAAAATGGGGCTTCTGGAACCTAAGCAGCCCTCTAAGCAGCCGCCGCCGATTTTGTCTAAGCAGCCGCCGCCGCCGCCGCCGCCGCCGCCGCAACCGTCCCCGCCACCGCCGCCGCCACCGACCCCACCGCCGCCGCCGTCCCCCTCCCCGCCTCCACCACCACCGCTGCCGCCGTCCCCGCCTCCACCACTTCCATCACCATGGTTATCATATTATTGTACACGTACTATATTACCGTATATTACCGTATATTCAACAGTTATCATGCGCAGAACTATTTTATCATATTATTGTACTCACATCATGTAAATGCTTGGCTAGTAAGTTTTTCATATGGTCGTGTAATTTTTCTAAATGTATCAGTTTTGATGATACATGTCAATGGGGTAGAATAGTAGCGGGGGAATATATGTTTGGTTACGTTTGTACATATCCCGGTTCGATTCTATCCCAGAATATTATATTTTTATGCAAAGCACCCTGTGTAAGCAAAATATTTGTAAGTGAAAATAAAAAGTATAAATTCCAAAATAAATATAAATTCTATGAACAATAGTCAGACGAATTATCATACGCTATCCCTGTTGTTATCACATATTACCATTTGAAAAATTATAGTATAACAAGCATGTAGAGTCTTGTCTGCATTACAAACAATATTATTATTCAATAATCTAGTATATTCAACAGTTATTTCCTTTCAATAAATATATCTGTATAATCAAAACAAAATGTATATTTCATCTACCTCATCCCTCGATGACCACCATAGATCGTCACTGCGTATTGTCACGCTTCTATTCTCCAGAATTTAAATTAAAACTTTCGTGTCTGAATACACAACTCACTAAAAGAAATTTATGGATAACACATTAATTCAATAACTAGCATAAAGAAACCCTTTTTTTCTAAAATTCTTTCTTTTAAATCTATAGACAGATCAATGTATGGGAAAATAAACCCTAAATTCAGTTTTAGGTCAAATTTATCCTAAGATTTCGAAAACCAGAGTTTTCGAAATTGTATTTTTTTTTTTTCGATCAACAAGCAACATCACATTTCTACATACATTTTCTGTACATTTTCTGTACATTTTTTTTTCTTTTAAATATGGATCTCATGGCACGTAAGTACCTTTTTAGTTTTTTTTTTTATATGTAATACAGCTAAGATTTTTTTTATTTATTTTTTTTTTATTTTTTTTAGTATATGAAGTATTCCATTTTTATTTAAATACTACATTCGAAGAATTAATTAAGGTTACATGTAAAGATTGTAGTCTAGATTTGTTATGTTTAGATTGTAGGTTAAGAAAAAAAAAATTTTTGTAGCAAGTACCATCTTGGAAAAAACTCAAGATGGTATAAGTTTATTAATAATAAGTTTATTGGTAGACCGCAATGGTTAATCGAGGATATAACCAAATACTCGAGCTTCGATATCGAATTTTTCTTACGTGAAATCTTCGAAGAAGCCTATCAATTACATTGCGACGATGGGCATACACAATGGAAACACCATCTATTAGATAATAGTTTAGTTAGTAATTATTATATATTTCAAATAAATCATAATAATTGGATAGATAAATTATTAAATAAGTGTTTTTTTCGTAACTCCTCCATAGGAAAAAACTATTGGGAGGAGTTATTATATAAGATTTATATTAATAAGTTAAATAAGTTAAATAATGTAAATATTAGTTTAAGTAGTATTATATTTAATTTAGATTTAAAATTAGGAGAAAAATTAGAAGATAAGAAAAAATTAGAATTGGGAAAAAAGAAAAAAAAATAGCTGTTTAATTTTAGATGTGTTAAATATAGAATATAGTTATAAGATTTTAGATTATATCAATAAAAAAATAACGTTCCATGACAAAAATGATGAGGAGGAGTCATGGTGAAAAACGTACAATCACATCTTTAGGTGAGTAATATAAATCATGTATAAAATGTGATACAAATAATTAAATTATTATTTAATTAATAATTAATTTAATTTTTAATTTTTTTATTTTATTTTAATTAATTATATTTTTTAATTAATTAATTAATTACGTCGTTGGGTTTTACGATACTATTTGGTCGAAAAACACTAATGTATTCTATTGTTATCGAAAATGTCCTGTCCCAACCGGTCTATTCTCGACACATGCAGGTCAGTTTCAGGAATTTTATCAATGTTCTGTTCAATACAATGATACCCAAAATAGTTAAAAATCTATAGTGATATACCTAATTCCCAAATAATATTTTACCTAACCTAATTTATCTTCACCACCGCAAATGCTAAGACACTTGCTCCGTTATCCGTCGATGTACGTTCAGTCTGTTCTAGACAACCATTTCGTACATACTATCTCCGCGTTTTCACACAACAATTTTTCCAAGTGCCTAATCACTTTATTTAAACATGTTTAAATGCGATAAGTGTCCATCAGTTTTTAACGCGAAGCGTAATTTGTTGACTCATAAAAAAACTCATCTCGGAATTCGATTCACATGCACTATTTGCCCTACGACATTTAAATACAAGTCAGATCTTAATAAACACCAAAAAACACATACCGGTATACGTTTCCCGTGCACTATTTGCCCAACGACATTTAAATACAAGTCAGATCTTAATAGACACCATAAAAATGTTCATGGTACGTATTTATATAATATTATTTTTCATCATTCATTATATTAATTTATAATAATTTTCTCAAGATATCATTAACGTGCCTGCTCATCGTCAACCCGCCGCACGTGAAGATATACAGATAACACCACAAATAACTGTTCCAGATATACCGGCTGGTGGTTCAAACATGTTATCTGATGACGATATTTGTATGCTTGCGATGGACGCATATGAAATGCTAGACGCTAATACAGGTATTTATATTTATCACTCGCGACATTCTCGACAGCACATTTTTAGATATTAATTAGGTTTTTATTTTTTAAAGATTCTTACACTACAACCGATAACGGAAAACGTACTTCTTCCGCAAACACTACGTCTGCTATCAAAGCTAAAAAAGCACGTTTACTTCTTGTACAGTCTCCCGGCTTTATCGAAATTTCGTCTTCTGCAAATAGAAAAGTCGTATGGTATTACGCAAAAAATATCGAAAATATTCAAAACTATATGGAATTTTTTAATTCGATTAAATCTGAATTAGTCGAGTTACTAAAATCACAAGCGTCTAAACATCCGATCAAGTTTAATTTAAAGCTGGAAGCTACATACAATATTCCAAATGTTGATAATACATCAGAGAACCGTCATTTAAGACCTCAGCTAGACCGATTTTTGCCGAAACTGGTGTACGGGAAATTGTTGAAGAAGGCATTATAAAATTAATGGCTGAACAAGACGAATATTCTAGCAAAGGAAGTGGTTATACGCTACAGTGTATTGACGGAATATTATTAGGTGTTTATCAATATACGCCTATGAGCGCATCGTCTTATATTCCGTTACCTGATTTCATTGAAAGAAAAAAAGCTGTAATCAATCCCCAAAACTCAGACCAACAGTGCTTCAAGTGGGCAATTTTAGCAAAACACGTTACGGGATCGAATAAACAACGTATAGAAAATTATACAACGCACGAAGAAAAATATAATTTTTCCGGTCTCACGTTCCCAACAAAATTACATCAGGTTAGCATTTTTGAAAAAAATAATCCTAATGTAACTGTCAATGTTTACGGACTCGAAAAACATTTCCAACCACCGCAAAAATTTCCAAAATATGAAGTGTTTCCATTGAAGGTGGTAGATGAAGAAAAAACAGATCATTTCGACTTGTTACTAATAACCGATGATGAAAATTCTTATTTTACCTACATCTCTAATTTTTCCCGACTTGTGCGATCACAGAAAACCCGACATAAAGCAAGCGCTGTATTTTGTAAACGGTGCTTTACATCGTTCGAACCTCTAAATATTAATAAATATGAATTAAATGAGCGCATACGATTTGAAGAACACAAGTTAATATGCGGAACACACAAACCAATTTTACCTCGAATGCCTGCTCCCGGATCGATGTTAGAATTCGACGCATGGAAAAAAACTCAACGACGATCCGATAGTTATATATGCATGATTTTGAAGCACTACTAAAAAAATCAGATGAAAAATGTGGAAACAATGTGGATATCAAGCTATTCAAAGGATGTTTATGGTTTTATGGTTAAAGCAAATAACGACGTTCCCCAGCAGAACTGCTTGAACAATTTAATATTCCAACTTCACCTATAATTTTTCGTGGCGATGAAGATAATCAGAATGTGGGTGAACTTTTTGTGAAGAGTATCGTTGAAATAGCTGAAAACATTGAAAAATTATTACAAACCAACATACCAATAACCTTTACTACAGAACAACAACAAGCACATAATTTATGTAAGTCATGTAATTTATGTAAAAACGGTTTTTCTGTGAGAAACCATAAAGTTGCTGATCACTGTCACTTATCGGGTAAATTTCGACAAACATTGTGTAATACCTGCAACCTCAAGCTTCAAACACCAAATTTTGTACCATGTTTTTTTCACAATTTATCGAATTATGATGCACATTTTATTGTAACTGAACTTGGTCTCGATGTGAAAAAAATTTCTGTTATACCAAACAGTGAAGAAAAATTCATCTCATTTTCAAAACACGTTTCCAACAACTTTTCAATACGGTTCATCGACACATTAAGATTTATGGCTTCAAGTTTATCAACACTCTCGGACAATTTATTAACACCAGGGTTCGAAAAGTTTAGAGAAACAGCTAAACATTTTAATACCGCAGACTTGCCACTCGTTACTCGTAAAGGTGTTTACCCTTATGAGTATACGGATGGTTATAACAAGCTGGAGCAAACCAATTTACCAGAGAAAGCAGATTTCTACAGTACACTAACAGAATCATATACAAGAAGAAGATTATGAACATGCAAAAACTGTTTGGAGTCACTTTGGATGCAAGACTTTGGGTGAATACATTGATCTATATCTGAAAATTGATGTTTTATTGTGGCTGACGTGTTTGAGAACTTCAGAGACCTATGTTTAACCACATACTGTTTGGACCCATCTTTTTACTATACAGCACCAGGATTCTCCTTTGATTGTATGTTAAAATATACCAGAGTCAAATTAGAGTTACTCACAGAGTATGATATGCTGTTGATGATTGAAAAGGGTAATTATAATAATTATATATAAAAATTTACATTTATAATATATAAATTTTTTATAGGAATTCGAGGTGGTTTGACACAAGCAAGTATGAGGTATGCTAAAGCTAATAATGAAAAGACCCCAGATTATGATCCAACAAAGCCCAAATCATGGTTAATTTATCAAGATTGTAAGTATACATATACATATATTTTAATTATTTTTTATATTAATTTATTTTTTTAGGTAATAATCTGTACGGTTGGGCAATGTCAAAACACATGCCCTATGGTGGTTTTAAGTGGGTTGAACCTAAACTAGAAGGGCTGAATGATTTGAACGATACATCACCCATCGGACGGATATATGAAGTTGACATTACTTATCAAAAGAACTCCACGATAAACACAACGACTTTCCTTTCTTACCACAAAGTGGTATCCCAGCTGGTTCAAAAGTTAAAAACTCATGGCAACACTTCAGTCGAAAAAAAAATATATTATACATTACCGAAACCTTCAGCAAGCTATAGCCAATGGACTCATAGTTGAAAAAGTAAATGTATAAATGTTTTTATTTTACATTTATAATATAATTATTTTTTATTATAGGTTCATAGAGTACTTCAGTTTAATCAATCACCATGGCTGGCTCCATACATAGCACTAAACACAGAGATGCGAAAAAAAGCAGCAAATGACTTTGAGAAAGACTTTTTCAAATTTTAAATAATGCGGTTTTTGGGAAAACCATGGAGTCTATGCGGAAAAGAATAAAAATGGAACTGGTGTCTAGTGATCGTCGTTTACAAAAACTGATAAATCAGTCAACATTCAAACACTGTACCACATACAATGAAACTCTAAATGCAGTTGCATTAGAAAACAAAATCATTGATTTTTGTAAACCTATTTATATAGGTAAGTTACATTTATTTTAAATTTTTTATTGTTATATTAATATTTTAAATTTTTTATCAGGTTTTGCAGTGCTGGAAATTTCCAAGTATTTAATGTATGACTATCACTATAACGTAATGCAGAAACATTATGATGATAAAATTGAGCTCATGTATACAGATACAGGTAAATTAGTACTTTTATTATTTATTATTTTAGTTTCATTGGTATTAATTTAATTTATTATTTTAGATTCATTGGTATACTATATTCAAACTGATGATTTTTACAATGATCTGTTGAACAATCCCAACTTGTTGAATCGAATGGATACTGCAAATCTACCTCGTGACCACCCGTGTTACATTGCTGAGAGAAAGAAGATTCCTGGGCTATTTTCTGATGAAACCGATGGACGTATTATGAGAGAGTTTTGTGCTCTCCGTGCAAAGTCCTACGCTTACATTTTAGAAGATAAGGAGAAAATCAAAGCAAAAGGAATCCGTGGACATGTTGTTAGAAACCATATGACTTTTCAAGATCATAAACGATGTTTGTTTAGTGATACCAGTTTGGAAGTAACAACGTCAAACGTCTCTATCCGTTCATTCAAACACAAATTAAAGACCATCAAATCCGATAAATTAACTTATAACAGTTTTGATGATAAAAGGGTTATACTTGAAGACAAAGTACACACCCTAGCTCATGGACACTATTCTATAGAGTGAGTATATAAATATATATATATATATTTTAATTATTTTTTTTAATAATTTTGAATTTTATAGGGAGGAACTCGAAGCAGAACTAGATAGTTAGTTTTTTGTAAAGATTATTTCTGTATGTATAATTTTTTTATACTTGTTTAATTTTTGTAAATATTTTTTCTATGTCATATTTTTGTACTTGTATATTTTACTGTAAACCATTTTCTTTGATAGTTAGTAGTATATATTTGTAAAGATTATTTCTGTATGTATAATTTTTCCAATGTCATATTTTTGTACTTGTATATTTTACTGTAAACCATTTTCTTTGATAGTTAGTAGTATATATTTGTAAAGATTATTTCTGTATGTATAATTTTTCCTATATCATATTTTTGTACTTGTATATTTTACTGTAAACCATATTCTTTGATAGTTAGTATGGTATAGAAATAAAACTCAATTTTGAAATAAAAAAATATGTTGTTTATTTGAAATAAAAAAAAACATGATTACAATTTTTATGAATATTTACAAACCATTTTCTTAAAGCAAACACTTTATAAAATGTACAATGATTAGGATTTAAGTCCTTATGAAAGATACAACAAGGTAAATTTTCTTCATCACATATTTGATCCAGTCGAGGACAACCCAAGTCTTCAATGTTGATGACTGCAACGTGTGGTATATACTCTATAAGTAGTTGTTTTTTCTGTTCGCCTTTGGTGTAAATACAGTCAAACTTTAACGAATTCAATATTCTGCCAAGTTCTTCATACTCAATATCACCATAATCTATAGATAGCTGATGAAAATTTTGTAGCCACTTGTTAGTTTATCGACGTTTATTATCTTGATTAGATTTTGAATTTTTAAAAATCCAGTGTTGAGTAGCCCATGTTTCTATGTCTACAATAGACATCTCTTTAATCATATATTTGTTATTCGCTCCAAGAATGCATTGAATGTCAATGATGCCTGTAGACATTATGGCTTGTCTTTAAAATAAGTTTCAATAGTATTGAGTTGACTATGTATAGCAGGTAATGTTTTTTTCAAATCGTTTACAGCTTCTAGAATAGTTTGTAATGTAACTTCAGCTTTTATCATATGCTCTGTTATATCTAAACACGTTAATTCCAACTTTTCTGTTTGTTCTTCTTGTAATTGAATAGATGTATGATTTTCTTCGATTAAATGTTCAATTTTATTTAATTTATCAGAATATGATTTAATCGAATGCTCAAGATTTGAATTAATTTTTTTTATTTCACCAGACTGAGAACTACCGAACACGTTCATAGTAGAAACTCAACTAAAGTTATTTTCTAGTGTCACTTATATTTATCCAACTATTATGTGTATTGTCAAACCCCAGCCACTTTACAAATATCTGTGTCCCCTTCCTACGAATAATTTTTTCGATTAAATATTCGTTTGGGTAATTTGTTTTACATATTTCCTCAGAGTAAAAACAGCCAGCAATTGGTTTTCCTGTATAATCTTGTAATTGATATGTAATAGGCATGGTTTGATTAATTTTGTTAATTTTGAATATTTCCGCAGACCAACTTGGTAAATAACCTTTTGTAAATACACTTTTATATGTACTTATACGAACGTAATCACCAATTTTTAAACTATTTTTTCTATTAATAATTTTGCGTGTTTTTATTTCAACTGATGTTGGATCTAAATCAGCTTGTGTCGGAGTCATCCTTATTGTTCTATGTTTTGTATTATTATACTCATTAATCAATGAAGGTAAAATAGAAATCCAATTGTATGAACCTCGTGCAGTAAACTCTCTAAACATTTTTTCTTTTAATGTACGGTTGAAGCGTTCTACAATACATGCTTTCATGGTGCTATACGTTGAATATTTGTGTATGTTATACTTTTTCATCAATTTATCGAATGTTGTATTATAAAATTCTTTGCCGTTATCAAGCTGTAGTAGTTTTGGTGAACGTTTGAGTAGTATTTTCGACATTGCATTTGAAACTTCTTTAGCAGTTTTTGATTTTAATGCTATCGCCCATGTAAATTTCGTAAAACAGTCTATGACGCATAGAATATATTTGTAACCTTTATTTTTTTTCGAATATGGTATCATTTCAACCAAATCAGCTTGCCATAGATCATTTTTTCCGTATACATTAACTATACGTCTTATGTAATTTTTTCTAGCAGGTTTATGTAGTTCAAATGCGATATCTCGCTTAGACATTTGGTATACGTTTTATGTATAAAAAAAACCCGTCATTAAAGTGACTGCAGTTAAGAAGTCAACACCTATATCTAAACCGAAAAACAACGAGTTCAAGCTCAAGAAAAATAACTTGGATTTTCTTCGTTCACTACAATAATGGATGACACATATTTAGATGTAACGGCCGGTTATGTCGACGATTGTAAAATAACTCAAATGCAATATCATTCGTTCACACCGTATTCAAACACGTCTTTTTCATACAATGATGAAATTAGAATAAATATTCAAAATATGGAATCTTACACTCTACCGTGTGAAAGTTATATTTACATTGAAGGAAAGCTAAGAAAACCTTAGATTCTGAAGGAGACGTATGTTTTTCGAATAATGGTTTGGCATTTTTATTCTCCGAAATGCGATATGAAATAAACGGAATAGAAATACAAAAATTGAAATCACCCGGAGTCTCGTCTTGCCTGAAAGCATACTGTTCATATACACCAAGTGACTTGAATACGTTAGACAATTGTGCTTGGGACTCGGGCTTGGACGGCGAAGATAATAAAAATTTTATGAGCAACGATGTATTTACCGGTTGTATACCTCTAAAACATTTATTCGGATTTTGCGAAGATTATAAAAAAATATTACTAAATTGCAATCAACAACTGATTTTAAATCGCTCGTCTACCGATTTAGATGCACTACGTATGACGCAAACCGTAACCCCCGAAAACGTTGAAAAAAATAAAAAAATTACGATTGAATTGATTAAAGTGATATGGAAGATGCCTATAATCAGAGTTAATGATAAAGAAAAATTAAAACTGTTGAAAGTGATAGATTCACGTAAAACGTTATCATGTGCGTTCAGAACCTGGGATCTATGTGAATATCCTGTACTACCTAGAAATACTTCACATTCATGGACGATAAAGTCTAGCAGCTTGCTTGAAAAACCTAGATTTATTTTGTTTGGATTACAAACAGATAGAAAAAAAATATAGAAAACGATGCTGGGCGCTTTGACCACTGCCAACTAAAAAATCTTAAGGTACACTTAAATTCTGAAGTGTTTCGAAATGAAGACTTTCGTGCTGATTTTAAAAATAATACCATCAGCTTACTGTATAAAGCCTATACAGACTTTCAAAAATCGTATTACGAGAGAGATTATTCTGAACCATTGTTATCAAAAAATGTTTTTCAAACATATGTTCCAATCGTCGTTGTAGATTTATCGCATCAGAATGATAACGTAAAAGCATCGACCATAGACCTACGAGTAGAATTTGAAACGGATACGGTTATTCCTGAGAAAACTGCAGCTTATTGTTTAATTTTACATGATCAGATTATAACTTATAACCGTTTAGCGGTGATGTTAGAAAACTGTAATTTTTATACATAAATATGTATATTATTTCTATTTGTAATTATTTTTATACCTTGTAAATATATTATTTTTACTTTGTAAATATTTTTTATACCTTATTATTAATAAATAAAAAGAAAACTTTTTTTTAAAAAAAAATAACTGAGTTGTTTTTATTTTACACAAATACTATACAAATTTATACAAAAATATTTTTACACACAAAGTATATTAAACAGTGGTCGTCTTTTGGGTAGTGAGTTGGTAGTATGTATTGCCGTCCGTATGGTCCATCGTTTTCGTCTGATAGTATTTTTTTTTTTTTTTTTTTTTTTTTATTTAAAATAAACAAATATACAGTTTTACATTAATTGTACATTTGAATTATCTATCTTCAGTAAGCTAGGCTTGTGGCGAAGATAGAGAGTTATAATTGATACAAATCAACTTAAAAACTAAAAAAGGAAAAGCTAAAACACTATTATTGCGTAATTATACAATACAAAAGAGATAAATAAAATATAATACAATAGGGTTAACCTAAGTTTCATTTAGAGATGCATGTAGCCAATCATTAATTAATTTTTTAGCGTAATGATATCTGTAATTAATATTAACATTCTTCTTTATAGAGAAAGGCATAGAATTGTAATATATAGGACCTAGATAATCAACAAATTTTTGACCAACTGATTTTTTACAGAGAGATGTTTTAGCATCAAAAGATCGAAAAGCTCTTTTGTTACTAATTTCATTTTTCTCAACCCATTGATCTAAGTGTTTGATCACCCACATAATAGCCATTTTTTTGAAAACAAAGTCAACTGGTAATACATTGAACTCTTTAAAATTAAGACCAGTTGAACCAACATAGTTTGTTTTTTGTAAACAAACACGCACTATCTGTCGTTGATGAAGCAGTAAAGGTTTTAGAGCGTTATCCGAGAGCCCTCCCCAGATTAACAGTCCATACTGAAATATTGCTTGATATAGAGCTAAGTATACAGTTCGCATGACATGAACGGATAAAATTTTACGTAGCTTATAAAAACTGTAATTTAAACTTCGTAGACGCATAACTATGTTATTCACATGAAGATTCCATCTAAGGTGATTGTCAAATGTTAAACCTAGATATCGGGTACTAGATACTCTAAATAATTTTTGACAGACTGTGCCATTACACAAAGTTCCATTTTCACAAAAATGTAACGTAAGTTCATCAAAATTATCTTTAACATCATTTATCGTAAAGTTCATAAACATAGTTTTTTTGTAATTGATTGATAGACTCCTAAGTTTTAAAAATTCCACAACAATTTTGGATTCTCTAGTTGCTTTGGTACTAACATCGCTCCAAGAGTCTCCACAATAGAGTAAGCAGGTGTCATCTGCATATGTAACTATTCTTCCGTCAATGTCCAAATTACACATATGATTTATGTACAAAATAAATAAGAGTGGACCTAAGACACTTCCTTGAGGAACACCACAGTTTATAAATAGATCATCACCTGTAATACCATTAATACGAACAGTTTGCTTTCTGTTTTCCAAGTAGCTTGTGAACCAAATTAAGCTTGTTACAGTGATACCAAAATTAGGTAAAATATTTATTAATTTTTATGATTAACAGTATCAAAGGCTTTGGACAGATCAAGAAAAATCGCGATTACTTTCTTACTGTTGTCTAAAGCGTTTTTTATAAAGTGTGTTGCACTATATAAAGCATTCTCCGTTCCCAAACCTGGTCTAAAACCAAACTGCTGTTTTGAAAGGAGTTCATGTTTTTCTAAAAATGTTATGAGCCTGTTTTTAACGATTTTCTCTAGAATTTTCGAAAAATTGCTAAGCATGGAAATTGGTCTATAATTGTTTATGCACGTTTTATCCCCATTTTTATATATTGGTTTAATTATAGCTAATTTAAGTTTCTCGGGAAAAATACCATTTTTAATACTTAAGTTATATATATATGTCAGAGGGCTTATAATACTGTCTATTACAAGTTTTAAAATCTTTACCGAGATACCATCAAAACCCACAGCAGTATCATCTTTAAGTTTATTTATCATTACTCGAACATCAGATTCTTTAATGTTTTCATTAAATGTACTGTTAAATGATATAGGAGTAATGTTCTCCTCGAACTTAAATGTTGACTCCTCAATATTACAGGCTAGACTGTTACCAATATTTATAAAGAAATTGTTAAATATATTTGCAATATTTAGAGGCTCATTTTTGACATCAAGAGTGTAATTATCTATTTTAATGACTTTAACATCATCATTCTTATTATTATTCTTATCTAATATCTCATTAATTACCTTCCAAGTGAGTTTTGGACTAAATGAGAACCTCTGAAATTTGTTTTTATAATAATTTATCTTTGCAGCTCGTATAATAGATGTTAATTTATTTTTGTATTTATTATAATACATAGCAAGTCTAACATTATTTGGATATTTTCTAACTTTTAAGGATAATTTTCGTTTAAAGTGCACCGAGCAAAGAAGACCAGCTGTCATCCATTCTCTAATCCTATTATTTTTAGAGTTGAAAACTTTTTTTGTTGTTGACATTTTGACAAAAGTATTAATTTTGTCTAGGAAAATATCCATACAACTATTTACATCATTGCAGTTAAAAATCTCCGCCCAACATTCATTTTTAAATAACTTTTCCAGATCATTATAGTTAATTGTTTTAACATTGCAATTTAAGACACTCTTTTCTTTACTAATTTCTATTGCCAAAACCGTGGAGAAGTGATCAGTAATATTTGTCTGAATAACACCTGCTTCTATTTTGGAGTTCAATGCATTTCCAGATTTAATAAAAATATGATCCAAGCATGAGTGTCTTTGGCCAATTGGGGTTCTAGTATAAACATTAATTAGTGACCTAAAACCTTTTTCAGATATAGTATCAAGGTATTCATTTACATCACAATCAGAGCCAATAATATTTAGATTGATATCTCCAATTATTATAACATGTCCATTTATACACTCATCTTTAGACAGAATACTATTTATAATGGTCAAAAATTTGTTCTTATCGCCAGAAGGAGATCTATATATACAATAAACTCTGAAAAATACATTACATAACTTAAACGTGACTTTCATAATATTAGCCTCTATGTATTCATATTCAAAAATATCAGTACATAAATGAGTTTTAACAAAAATTATAAACCACATTCTGGTTTCTTTTAAGTTTAGAAAAGTACATATTATACCCTTGTATAGAATAATTACAAAAATTAACATCATGCCAGGTTTCAGTTAAAATAATTAAATCTAGGTTTTTACTATGTATATCATTTTCCAAAAATAACAAAAATTCATCAAAATTATGCCTTGCACTTCTAATATTGCAGTTTAGTACATTTATAGTTGTATTAAGAAATAGATTGAATTTACATATGAATTCAGATATAGAATTAAAATATTGCGTTTTATAATCTAGAAAACGATTTAATAAATTAGAATTAAACATTAGCATAACTAAAAAGAAAAAAAGAAAAAAATATTAATATATATGATTTAAGAACTATAAATTATTATTATTATTCTTATGTATTATAATTTAATTGTTGACAAGTCAGTCTCGTCGTATATAATAGTGGCTTTCGAGGTTTCACTTTTTTTGATAAAAATTTTACAGTCATTATACCAGACAAACTTAAAGTTATTTTCTTTAGCAAACATTCTAGATTTAAAAAATAGATTACTATTATATTGTGTAAGATAATTATTAACAAAAATACCTCCATTTCCCCAGCTTTCATTTATACTACATGCCTTTACTTTTTTCTTTTTTGCGGACTCCATGAGGGTTTTTTTCTGATGCGTTGATGAGAGTTCAGCTATGATCTTCATCGGTTTATTAGGTATTTTTGATCTTATACTGTAAGCCTTGATTACTGTCACTGGTTGACCCATTACAGCTGCAATATTTTCAACTACTTTTTCGCAGTTTTCATTTTTCAAATCTGGTACACCAATTATCTCAACATGATTTAAGATTGATTTCTGTTCAAGTAGATTTAGTCGCTTGGATAGTTTGTAGAAATCAGAGTTCAACTTAATATTATTTTCCTTTAACACATTATTCTCTTCTTTCAGTTCTTTAATATTATGTAGCACTTCTTTCAGCTGCTTACTAAAATCATCAAATTTAGCACTCATAAATTTAACAGAGTTAGTCAAATCCGACAGAGTCTCGTTTGATCCAACAAAAACGTCTTCATTTTTAGATTTAGTATTGCTATTAAGACCCATATTGACTTTACATTTTGCGCATGAAAATTTTAGTTTGGCTTCATGTGTTAATTTCCTAAATGCCGTTTCTCTAAAACTAGCACATGAGAAGTGTAAGTAGTCTTTACAGTTTTTACATTTAATTTCATCACCGTCGTAGATTTCATCATTACACACTAAACATAGCATTGTAATAACGAAATGTCGATAAGCTCGTACTAATATTACAGACTTTAAACACGTTAATTAAATACAATGCGTAAAAACACAGATAAGAGAACGACGAAGACGCAAAAACGACCGTACAGGCCAACGAACAATCGATAACTGATTAGTATTGTATTGCGGTCCGTATGGTCCATCGTTTTCGTCTGTACAGCTTGTCTGTGATGGAGGGGAGATATCAGAAAGAATTTCCTAAAACATGAAATATTAAAATATCTGTTTTTTATAAAGTAGGTTTTGTTATATTACCTCATTAAATATAGTGTAAAATGATGGCGGTGAAAAAGGTTTCTCGTATCCCTATAAAATATAATATATTAATATTGGTATGAGAAAAAAAAAAATATTTTCTTACCTCATCTTTTTCTAATTCGTCCAACCATCTTTGTGCGATATGTTTAGCTGCATGTAATTGAAGCTGACTTGTGAAATTGTAGTCATTTACATGTGTTGCAATGCAAATGTTGTTAATGTTTTTCACGCGAATTGTCATATCTTCAAGCGTTCTAGTTTCAACCTTGGTATTGTTTTTAAGTATGATGCGATTTGATTAATTTGTTGTATTACGAGCGGTTTAACGATTTTGGTTTTTCTCTCGATGATCTCGAAAATTGACCACTCTAAATCTTGTAACTTTAATAAGTCGTTACGATTTAACAGTATGCGACATCCGTCTTGAATTTTAGACTCTATAATGAGCATATTCTCTCCTTGGTACACCATACTAGATATTGTAATTGAATCGGAATCCAAAAAAAATTACGCTTATACTTTTGTGGTTGTTCAAGTATAAATGATAAAATGTTCCCCATAAGTCGGAAAATACGTTTGAGAAAATCGGCGGAAATATTTACAAAACGTGATGGTGTTATAATTTGAATCACGGTGTTGAATTCATCTGTCGGATCGAGTCCGATGTTTAAAAACTTGCGAGATGAAAAATCAAGGAAAAAATTACTGCAATCGATTAGGTTAGCTGGTGGTGACGGAGGCACATATGTAAAAACATTCTTCTTGTAAACAGCACGCATGTTTTCAATCGAACCAACCATACTCAAAAATTTAATCACAAAACAACGCACTTAATCGAACGAAGAGTGGTGATAGACTGATTTCATTTCAGATTTTGAAACCCTCACATGTATATTTTATGGTAGGGATTTCTTCTACAGGTTTAAATTATGCATGTCAGAACATGTTAGATTATTGAATAATACTATTGTTTGTAATGCAGACAAGACTCTACATGCTTGTTATACTATAATTTTTCAAATGGTAATATGCCGGTAACAACAACAAGGATAGATAGCGTTATCTGTTGAATATATGATAAAATAGTTCTGCGCATGATAACTGCTGAATATACGGTAATATACGGTAATATACGGTAATATACGGTAATATAGTACGTGTACAATAATATGATAACCATGGCGATGGAAGTGGCGGAGGCGGGGACGGCGGCAGCGGCGGTGGTGGAGGCGGGGAGGGGGTCGGCGGCGTCGGAGGGGTCGGTGGCGGCGGCGGGGGGGCGGCGGCGGCTGCTTAGACAAAATCGGCGGCGGCTGCTTAGAGGGCTGCTTAGGTTCCAGAAGCCCCATTTTACACCTACTTAACTAAATTTTGGGTTTGCATTTAGATTCGCCGGTCCTGGTACGAAATTAAAAGAAAGGCTGGCGCGTGGTGATCGAGGAGTAAACAGTCTAGACGAGTTAGCTAGAGCTCATGATATCGCGTATGATAGAAGTAATTCAATACCTGATAGACATAAGGCCGATGAAATATTGGAAAATCAAGCTTGGGAAGTGTTTAAATCTAAAAACAGTGGTATTAAGGAGAAAGCTGCATCCTGGTTAGTTACTACAGCTATAAAAGTCAAGCGCAAGATGGGGGCTGGTTGTGGATTTAAACAAATGGTTGCAGCTGCTAAAAACGCTATCAAAAATAAAACGACGGAAAAGAATATAACTAAATTAATTAGAACGTGCCTGACAGCGGCTAAAAAATCGAAAATAAAGAAAACTAAAACGCCTAGAATTATACTGATTCCTAAAAAGGGTGGTGTTTTACCATTAATACCTATATTTGCCGGTTTATCTGCATTAGGCACGCTAACTGGTGGTATTGGCAGTATAGTAAAAGTAGTGAATGATTTAAAATCCGATAAAAACACTCCTATTCATTTAGGAAAAGGTTTATACCTCGCCCCATACAAGGGGAGTTCTTATAAAATCGTGAAAGGCGAAGGCTTATACCTTCCACCGTATAAAGGCAGGTCAGTGGTGAGGAAATCCATGAAAGTCGCAAAAAACTATTGATACGTTACCCGATAGAGCTTTGTATGATTATGAGATTATAAAATATATTGACTTGTTGAAAATACCTCATTTCATTGGAGTATTTTCCAGAGACAAGTTGCCTTTACATTATAAACATAAATAATCAGCTATAGTTAATCTGGATGATGAGAATGGTGGTGGAACTCATTGGGTAGCGTATACAAAAATCGGCAAACAAGTTAAATATTACGATAGCTTTGGAAATTTACCTCCACCGCTAGAATTACAGAAATATTTTAGTGATTGTAATATTGAATATAATTACGATAGACATCAGAAATACAATACAACAAACTGCGGTCATCTATGTCTAAAGTTTTTATCATGTACACTATAACGTTAAACGGTCACTCTAGTGAATTATCTTGTGACTTTTTCCCACCGATAGAAGTCAGTAAAAATGCTAAGATTTGTCTGTTGGGCTTTCAGACTAATAATTCTATCCCTAGTATAAACGATAAGTGTAATCAAATTGGCTTCATATATTACGAAGGAAAGAGTGAGAAAACAACAAATCTCATCTACTCATTACCTACGGGTTCTTATGAGTTGAGCGAAATCGAGGCGGTAATAAAGCATATGCTAACTGATACCCAGATATCGTTTGAGTTAAAGGGGAATAATAACTCGTTAAAATGTGAAATGCTATGCAATGTATCTATAGATTTATCCATGCCTAATAATATAGGTGAGCTGTTAGGTTTTGAAAAACATATATATAATGCTAATGTTAAGCATCAATCGGATAAGTTGGTAAATATTACAAAAACAAACTGTATATATATCGAATCAAACCTGGTTGCGGGCTCATTCAATAACGGAAAGCAGTGTCATACAATACATGAGTTCTATCCGAATGTACCTCCGGGCTACAAAGTGATAGAGATTCCAACACATTTGGTTTTTTATTCCATCAATTGTTCATCTATAACGCATGCAGAGATAGCTTTAAAAAATCAGGATAACGAGTTAATCGATCTACGTGGAGAACCGGTATCAATACGATTATTAATCAAGGACTTATGATAAAATGGGTTTACAGTTTTATAATATAAATACTCGAGTATACGAAAAACCTGCTAGTCGCGTTAGTGACATTATCAAGTTAACAACTCTGAAGAAGAAGAAACGAAATTTTAAATACTCTAAAGTGGGAGGTGACCTAACAGCTGAAAATTTAGCTTTTCTACAATCACTAAACGCTGTTTAATATGGATGATGTGTATTTAGACGTATCGACTGGGTATGTTGACGATTGTAGGATAACACAAATTGATTATCATTCTTTTCTACCTTATTCAACATCCGCCCTCTCTAATAATGATGAAGTACGTATTGCCTTGCATAACAAGAGAGTCGTTACTCTACCTTGTGAAAGTTATATCTATATCGAGGGGGCAATAACCAAACCTGCTGAAATAACAGATGACATTCGATTTATAAACAATGGACTAGCATTTCTTTTTTCCGAAATGAAATATGAATTGAACGGGATTCAAATTCAGAAACTTGCTAACCCAGGTATAACTACAACATTGAAAGGATACTGTTCGTATAATAAATCGGACATAGTGTCACGCTATAACGCTGCCTGGGACGATGATATTAAAAATTTTAATAAAGATTTTATTGAGAGCGGTATGTTCAACGGGTGTATTAATCTTAAGGATTTGTTTGGTTTTTGCGAGGACTATAAACGTATTTTAATAAACTGCAATCAACAATTGATATTAAATAGAGCTTCAATAGATATAAAGTGGTTAAGCAATATAAAAATAATGACGTTGTCCTAGACGCACCTAAGCTAAAAGACGTTAAGATAAATATCAAGAAAATATTGTGGAGAATGCCCATAGTCAAGGTCAGCGACAGAGAAAAAATACAGCTGTTGAAAGTAGTAAACCGTCAGAAAGCTTTAAAATGTGCGTTTAGATCGTGGGAGTTGTGCGAATACCCATTTTCCCTCAAAACACATCGCACTCGTGGAAAGTAAAAACATCTAATAAATTAGAAAAACCACGATATGCTATAATCGGATTTCAGACTGATAGGAAAAACAGTATGAGCAAAGCAATGTCATATTTCGATCATTGTAAAATCAAAAACTTGAAGGTTTATTTGAATTCCGAGGTATTCCCTTACGAAGATTTCCAAAGTGACTTTACTAAGAACAAGATGGCTACATTATACCGCGCATACGCCGAGTTTCAGAAATCTTACTACGGTCGTGATAATGTTACACCTCTATTGTCTCGATCGGATTTCAAAAAACTATCACCAATTATAGTTGTGGATATGAGCCGACAGAACGATGATGTAAAAACCTCGACTGTCGACCTCGGGATTGAGATTGAGACCGAAGAAGTGTTTCCAGCCTCCACCTCAGCGTATTGTTTAATATTATATGACCAGATTATAACTTATAATCCATTTAATGGTGAAGTAAGAACAATGTAAATATTTATTGTATAACTTATTATTAAAAATAAAAAATACTTTTTATATAAATATCATGTCTTTTTATTTCGCATAAATTATTAATCGTATAATTAATTATTAAAAAGAGTTTGTTATTTTCCATACTCCTCATAATGGTCTTGGGAACATTGCATACGTTGCGTGGTTTGCATCGGATACGGTTTGCACGTTGAAAAATTCGGGGCCATCATTTTCATCGAGTGACAGCATGCCGTCAAATGAATCGTACGGCTGAAAAAAAAAAATATATTTTCATACATAAATTATGTATTTATATTATTATTTTATAAATTACCTTTGCATTATTTTCTTTTTCATTATGCATGTCAAATGTGTAGACTTTCGTGATGCTCGGAGGTAAATCAGAAGTTGGCGAGGTCGGCGAAATGATTGTTAAATTTCCATCAAACGACTAAAAATAAATAAATTATTAAATCTTTATGTACATAGAATAAAAAAATTTGGTTATACCTTTGGAGACATTTCTCCATTCCATTGTTGCATGCAGTGTTCAGTTAATTGCTCTAAATCTCTAATGCATACATTTTGAGCTGACTAATGAAATTAACATCATGTTTAGGACTGCTTGCAATAATATGATCGTCACGTACATTTTTAATAAACGTAGTCATTTCTTCACTCGTTCTCGGCAATAATTCCGCTTTGGAAAGTTCACCATTAATATAATTCGTAAATATATTGAATTGTTTTAAGACGATTGGATGCATTATAGTTGATTTTCGTACGATTGTTTCGAAAATGCACCATTCTAGGTAGTGAAGTCGTATGAGCTCCATACGATTTAAAAGAATTCGACATCCGTCGTGTATCTTGGACTCTATTACTAAGGAGTTTTCACCGCTATACATCATGCTAAATAACTTGAAATTCTCTGTCTCGAGAAAAATGGTTCTTTTATATTTCGCCGGCTGCTCCAAAATAAATGATAGGATATTACCCATTAGTGAAAATATTCTTTTTAGAAACTCAGTTGAAATTTTAACATAACGTGATGGTGTTATTATATGCACCGCCACTCTGAACATATCAGTCGGATCGATCCCAATATGTATAAACTTACGTTTCACGAAGTTCAACGTATAGTTAGTAGAATCGATAAGCTCTGAAGGCGGAGTTGGTGGGACCTATGTAAAGGTTTTCTTGTATATAGTTACATTATCCGTGATTGAGCCAGCCATGTTTAGAAACACTTGTAAATTTATTTTTAAACGTGAAAAAAATGATTTTAAGAAGTACAGAGAACAATGACTCGTTGCTAGAGTGAATGTATTACTACTGACAATATTGCGCACACCACTCTGCTTTATTTATGCCCTAAACTATTGCGATGATAATAGTTTTGTTTACATTGTATCGAGTACTTATAATTTTCGGGGGGGGGGCATGTAGTAGATAGGAATGGATGGGAGGGGGGATGGCCGGGCAGGTATTGGAATGGAGGGGAGGGGAAAGGCCGGGCACGGCATGGAGGGGTAAGGCCGGGCACGACATGGAGGGGCATGGCCGCGATAGGCATGGCACGCGCACGATAGGGAGGGCGGGGTACCTGGATCTCCTGGATTTGCGGGGGTCACAGAACCGACTAAAGCACACTACTCACAAAAATTTGCACTTTTTTCTGTACTTTTTTTAGTACATATATATAATTTTTTTTTTAACTTCGTTGGACGTTTTACAGACCGGTAAGTACAATTTCTATCATTCATAAAAGCTAATTAATTAGAGCATTCACCCCGAGTATTACAAGGATATGCGTTATAGTCGTTCAATTCAGAATGCAACGCGAATTACTACCGGGCCGTATTCCCACTAAGTCCGTATGTGATTTCGAGGATAGAGCTTTTTTTATATTTACAACCAACTTAATGTGTTCTATTATTTTCAAGTTCATTTCCGGGATCGTCGGTCGATGTGGTCAACAACAGTCTCATTACGTTCGTACCTCGCACTTTTTCAACGTGAATATTTGTCGTATTCCTATTTTATTTTTTTTTTCATTTTCTTTATGCGTTTCATTTATGACATTTCGTAAAAATTATTTTCAATGATACATATATTATGTACCGTTAATATTCAAAGTTTTTCTAAAAATAACTCATAACTATTAGGATTCCCGTGTAAATCTATTATCACCACTGAACATAGGTACGATATAATTACGCCGAGTGTATAAACTTACGTTTTATACTACCTACCTATACTACCTATACTTCTTATATATATTATATACATATATTAATTAATACATTTAGTTATTAGTTATTAAATTTTAGATTATCATTAAAATGTCACTTTTTAGTCACATCACCGTGGTGAAAATATGTGTGAACTGTGGAAACGTCAGTGGGAGTTACCCGTTTCCGCCAAAATAATATTGCCCGTTTACGCCATAGCCCTTTTCGGCCAAAAACAAAAAAGGTACAATTCCCGTTTCCGCCAAAAGCCATTTCTGTCAAAAAAAGTTTGGAAACCATTTGTTTTAATATTTAAGCAATATTGAATATATGTAGTGGTATATATAAAAGACAACGATATTTGTAATGTATATACCTACTATACACCGATAATCCTCGATAATTGTTGATAATCGTCGATAACGGAAGGAAATATACACTGTATCATAGTTTATTTATAATTCGCACACAATAATTATCTGACAAATGTAAAATTCTTATACTTCGATTCAGTATCTATTCTGTTCATCACATCTCAGTTTTTAAAATGGAATTCGTTGAAAGTAAAAGAGGTAAAACGATGTTGATTTTTGATGGTTTTAAATATGTTTTTGGTTATACGTCACAAACAAATGTAACTCGGTGGAGATGTTTCATGAAAAATTGTCGGGCAAATATTTTTGAAAAGAAAAAGTAATACTTGAAATGAAAGGTACGTTTTCTATCTACGAGTATAATAAATATACTTATTTAATTATTTATTTATTTATGAAAAATTAAATTAATTTATTCTTTATTACAGGTGATCATGGAGACAACTGTTCCGTCAAAAATATAGATCGTCAAAAATTAGCAACGACATGTAAGCGGAAAGCTGTTAACGATATTTGTCAAAGACCTAGAAAAATAATACTAGGTGAGATTAAATTATTAAACTTAAATAAAATTAGTCCAAATGTTATTAAAATAACTATTTTTCAGGAGAAATTAAAGATTTTGGAGTTTCCTCAACAATGACAGCAAATGATATCTCTGCATTACGAAAATGTGTATACCGTGCTCGTCGTCAGATTTTACCAATGAATCCAAAATGTATAGCTGATATTCACAGTGCTGTAAGTTCAGTTAATACTTTGACGACTAATGATGAAGAATTTTTGTTATTGAATGATGAAATTTCTAATATAATAATATTTTCCTGCAATACTAATTTAAAAATGTAATGTAAATCTGAAATAATCTATGTTGATGGCACATTTTCATATTGTCCTTCATTATTTACCCAATTATTTACAATACATGGGTTAGTTAATACGTATTATATACCTTTAGTATTTTGTTTACTATTAGATAAAAACTAAAAAGACTGAATCATATAAGGAAGCATTATTTCAAGTAGTACAAACATGTTTAAATTTAAATTTAATATTCAAACCACAGTCAATCACTATTGATTTTGAAATAGCTATCCACCAAGCTGTATTGTTAATATGGCCATTAGTAGTAATAGTGGGTTGCCGATTTCATTTGATTCAAAGTTGGTATCGAAAAATACAGGAATTAGGCTTAACCTTAGAATATAAAAAAAATGATTGGTTAAAACATACTTTTTGTTTAACATTTTTGGACCCTTCGGAAGTATCGGATTGTTTTTTCTTTTGACTTAATGTCAGACATCCCTGATGACAACAAATATAGTAAGTACGCCGATTATATCTTAGAAAACTATTTTGATGAAAATTCCAAATTTCCGCCAAATATGTGGGCTTCACTTTCAGCGACACTAAACAGAACCACTAACAATTGTGAATCTTTTCATTCGCATTTCAACCAAAAATTTTATTAGGCACACCCATCATTTTTCACATTCGTGCAAATACTTAAAGACACAATACAGACCGATACTTATATAGAAATTAATAGTGCTCAAAATAATATTAAAAAAATTTCAATAAACAAAAAAATTCTAAACCGTGTAAAAACTACAGAAGACGCAATAACAAAAAAAAAATCGAATGAAATTAGTAGATACACTTTTATTAAAACTGTTTCTTTTAATTATAAGATTTTTTAAAACATGACATATTCTAATATTATAATTTATATTTTATATTATTTATACTTTGAAATAGTTAAATAGAATGGACATATTATAATATGCAATTATGTAATATTTTTAAAACTCTAATATAATTGTGCCTATATATTTGACTAATACAATATTATTATCTACTTGTATTACAATTTGTAATGATACGAATATGTAAAAATTTTACATGGTTCCCAAATAGTGATTGGCGGAAACGTCTTTTCACAAAAATAAATTTTGGCAGAAACGGGAATCATACCTTTTTCGTTTTGGGTGGAAAAGGGCATGCGTAAATCAGGGAGCCGGGTTTTTGGCGGAAACGGTACATGCCCACGTCAGTGGTCTTGATGGAGTGTCTGTGCACAGGTAACAAATAACAATAATATTTTATTAGACTACTCTAGCCATACACTATGAATATTCATAAATTGATTACATTAGGTTTCCACCAAATGACGAGCAGAGACGTCAATGGGTGTTGTTCGCCGAGATCAATGGTTTGTATGCTCAACAGATATTTGTCAACTCAAAACTGTGTTCGAGACATTTTGTCCCTGGTCGTGACTACGCTTTGGGCAGAATTCGTCACCGTCTATTACCAAGAGTAGTACCATCTTTAGTGAGTTATGTTATGCAAGACAACAATAAATTATGCATTAGGTACACTTTACACTATAATAATATTATATAAAGTTTATATTTTTATTATGATTCTATTATAGTTTTATTACAACAGGAAATTTGTATTAAATAATAGGTTTTTATTTTACATTCAAATAGTAGGTTTAGCAATTTGATGTATACATAATATCATATATTATGTTATGTTGATAATAATTTTTATTTATCATTTAGTAATTGCACATTTTTATTTTTTTTAAGTATAATAGTATATTACAATATATTATACTATATTTGAATTATTTTTTAATAAGTAAATGTAAAAGTTATATATATTAAATTTTCATTACAAAATGCTGCTATTAAACTATATTCAGTCTTAAGTGTATTTCTCTATGATGTTGAGTTTAAATGTGAAATAAAAAATGTCCCTAATTAAATTTGATTATTCTTTATACAACTGTTTTTTTTATTTATTTAATGTGTTGCACTTTATTAGATTCCCTAGCTGTGAGATAATTTTATGCAAAATGCTTATTATTAATTCATGATTTTTCACTATACATAACATAATCTTATATTATTTTACGCACATTAAAACTGACCTCCTTTTATGATATAGTTAGTTCAACCGGTCTTGGAGATTGCGGCACTAGGCAACGAACAAGAAGTGGACGTGGCTATCCCTGATGACAACGAGATAGAGGTGGAAATTATTGAAGTCCAAATGGATGAGGTAATGATGGACATAAATAAAGAAGACCCATTGCAACCCGAGGAAGTGGTACAAGGTGACATTGAGTTTGTGGATTTACTGCCTGCTGACGCAGAGGCAGTATTTGAATTCAGGGATATATCTGACGTTTTACTACCAGGCATCGATGAAGAGGTCAGTAAATTCTCATACACTATAATGAGTATTGGTTACAGTGTTTTCTTTTACAACTGTCATTTTAATTACAGTTTGTGCCGATTCCATCGGGCGTTCCCAGAGCGCACGTGCCCATGAGAGACCGTCTGGCTGGCATTCAATATGAACTTCCAGAGCGCCATGACATTGGACCATCGGATGCCGTCTGCACGCAATGTGGTGCCCGTCATTTCTCTTGCGAACGTGTAAACAGAAATCATTTTACAACGTGTTATAATAACGGTCAAATGGCCGTTACAGGAGAGCGTGTGTTGGGTCAACCACCAGAGTTATTAATTCGTTTGTTGATAGATGATTCACAGGTAGCTAAACATTTTCGCAAAGAAATCCGTCAGTACAACAACACACTGGCATTTGCTGCGTTCTCCACTGACCTCAACCCAAGACGTTTGCCAGGTCCGGGACCGAGAGTGTTCACTGTACACGGGCAGGTGTACCGCAGAATTAGTAATGACGTTGTCAGAAATGAACTGATGCAACCGAAATACTGCGAGTTATATTTCATTGAATCCGAGTCAGCCAACCAGATTCGTATGGCACAACAACCACGTACAAGCCTATTGTTAGAGAACTTGCTTACAGACTTAGACAGTTTATTACGGCAAATCAATCCATTCGTAGATTGGACACGAAATGGTTTTGGATACACAAAGGGGTCGGTGGCGATGACATTTAAGATCATGTCGAGCAGAAAAAGGTATCAAGACCAATAATTGGATACAAAGTGCCAAGTTAAAGTTGCCAACTATTGTTCACTTCATTTATGGTTGGGCTCATGAACTGACATCGGTGGACTTTTGCAAACGTGAATTTGGAATGAGCAAATCTACTGTAGTAGATTGGAATAATTTTATGAGGGAAGTTTGTGTATGGAAAATTTCTCTAGGTGATTCCAAAATAGAAGGTGTTGGTTGTATTGTCGAGATCGACAAAAGTTTATTTGTTAGACGCAAAAATAATTCTGGTCGAATTAGAGGTGGGAAGTTCGGATCACTCTCAAGATTCGGTTCTTACGGATCGGTTCATAAAATTGAACCGGTTAAAAGACCCGTTCGTCGATATCGGATCACTTTAGATCCAAACACCCAATTACACAGATACGGATTGAAACTAGTCGTTACTTGTTGGTCCCTGTGAACTGCCATAAATGGTTCACGAATAACGATTCATAAATCATAAGTACCTAGATCGTTCAGTCGAACCGAAACGAAGAATAAACGAATCAAAATCGCGAAAGTGTCCTAACCCACTAACTTGTCAAAGGCAGTTACATATTGAATTTAATTTTTTCTAAAATTATAAGAAACATTTAATCTTAAAAAACAAAAGAAAATGAACTATTTTAGTTTAATTTTTAAGTTTGTATTTCCAGTTTTGGAATTAAAATTGAATACAAACTCATAACATTTTTTTGGAATAGGTTACTTTTATGCTAATACCTAATACTCCTTAATTAAATATTTTTAGGCCAGATTTCAAAATAAAAATTATGTATTATGAGAATACATAGTCATGAAAATATATTTTTATAATAAATAATATATTGTTATAAAAAACATAGTTATTACAAACTTCTGATTGTTTCATAAATAATATAAATAGTTAAAATATTTAAATAAAAAAAAAAAAACCTTTAAAAACCAATAATATATTAAGGAGTTAGTATGTGTCTAATGTTTTTTTTTATATTTACATCAATGACATACTTTTATTACAGGATATGACAATATTTCATCTCTAACAATAGGTAGTAAAAATAATAATTAATGTGAATAATAACAAAAATATATTTTAAAATTATAGAATTCTGATTCAAACACTGGCACAGTTGTTGATCAACAACCATCAACTTCCTCTACAAATATAGTCAGTTTAGGAAATTTAGGAACAACGCCACAACCTGAAATTACCAGACAGCAAAATCGAACCCAAATCTCTATGACTAACTTTATTCAAAGACCAATTGCAATGACTAAGTCAAAGGCAATTGATCAACAACTTATCAAAATGATCGTGAAAGAGTATCACCCATTTAGTTATGTTGAGAATAAAGAGTTAAGAAATTTGATTAAATTGTTAAATCCCAGTTATATAATACCATCGAGAAAAACCGTCACTCAAAGCTTATTAACTCAAATGTATGAGATGACAAATGAACATGTCAAAGACCAATTAAAAAATGTTTCAGCAGTATGCATGACCACAGATGGATGGACTTCATTAAACAATGAAAGTTTTAATGACGTTACTGTTCATTTTGTTGATCCTAAAAATGAAACACAGTTGTCATCAGTATTGCTAGGCTGTGAAAATTTCCTTGACAAACATACAGCTGATGATTTGGCAATTTTTCTAAAGAATACTGTAGATGAATGGAACTTGACTAATAAATTAACTGGTGTAGTAAGTGATAATGCAAGTAATATTAAATCTGCAATAAAAAATGCAATTGGAGATATCTGTCTTATTTTGCTCATTCCATCATTTGGTTGTTCAGACAAGTTTGAAATCAATTGAGCAAACTACACTAAAAGTAAAAGAAATTGTCAAATATTTTAAGAAAAGTTCCCACGCTTTAGAAAAGTTACAAGACTATCAAAAACAAACTGGCTTACCACAGTTAAAACTTGAGCTGGACTGTCCAACTCGGTGGAACTCCACATACGACATGTTTGACAGAATTTATCCATTAAACAGCCAATTATTGCTACTCTTGCAATGTTGGGTAATAGCCAGTTGAATTGTATTAACTTAGATGATTGGAC